>NW_027502991.1:0-18042 GCF_021521415.1 Bidens hawaiensis
GAGTCGGAATCAGACGAGTACGACGACATAATTTTTTAAAAAAAAATGGGACGATGGGTTGTTTGGAGATTGAAGTTGTGTTTGATATGGTAAAAAATGGGTTGATTTAGGGGTATTATATAGGATTTTGTAAAGGTTTTTTTAAAAAAGTTTGAAAGAAATGGGTAATATATAGGAAGTGTTGTATAAAGAAATGGGTAAGTTTGGTGTTTTTTGAAGTTGTGTTAAAGTGTTGTATAAAATGGGTAATATATAGGAGTAGAAAATTTTTTTTTTTTTTAAAATTTAAGAGCCAACGGCTCATTTAAGTTTTCAAACGGGCTCTTTTCACCATTCCCCAAGCCCTAAACGCCACACATGTCCCGCGAACCCCCTTGCGCCTGCCTCTTTTTCTGCGCTCGCGCCCCTCTCGCGCCTCGGTGGTGTGGTGCTCGCGCCCCGGGGCGCGAGCGGCTGTCCTCTTGCGCCCTTTCTCACGCTCCACACCCCTCAGCCTAATCAAGATAATGCTCCCCAAGAATTTTGTAGGGATTTTGTCATTTGAAAATACGTGGGATGACAAAGTGTGACCCTTGCTAGAGAAACACAAGCAAAAATCAAATAATTGTAAAATTGGTGGGTTGAAAGAGTAATTTTACTTAAACATACATAGTCCATATTTCAATTTGTGGGCAATATGATACAATTATATTTTTATGGTGTTATAGGGAAAGTAAAGATTTGGATTATAGGCTGCAAGGTCTAAAATTCGAATCCTATTCCAACCGATTCATTATTATGTTATATTATTTTTTTATTTTTTTTTGAATACTTGTTTTTGACAATATTATGTTAATTGTTTTTTTATCACTTTCAATTATTTAATAAGTAATTACCCCTTTTGTTTATAACACGTTTTTGTATTTCGAAATAAAATTTGAGAGAACTTCATTCTCATATGTTACTATCTTCAAAGTTTGGAATGGAGGGCTTTTTCACACCTCTCCAATTGAAGTTAAATGGTTTGTATCTTATAGCAATAGAGTTTAATTTTTATATTGTCTTTTGTTATAATCATAATATTGTACATGTATGTTACCATGGAGTTTTAAAAAGAAAATTATATTTTCTTGTCATTGCTATACATTTTTTTAATATTTATGCTAATAAAGATATTATATCCATATTAAATAACCGGTTTGTCGTAATATTAAACAAATAAAACTAAAATTTATAAATCACCAATTAAGACTTTTTTGTCTCTACTAATACGATATCCGACTCCTAAACTTATAGTTTTCAAAATATTTCATACCATTATTGTTTTTTTCAACATCACAATTAACGTAACCACAAGTTCTAACAAACATGACACCTAAATTAGCTATCCCCATTGTCTTCCCTAACCACCACAAGCTCTAACAAACACGACACCTAATTTAGCTACCCTCATTTTCTTTCCTAATCACCGCTACCATAATTGTGTCACACCCCAGACCACGGCCTAGGCGTGTGACACCAATGTTGGTACCACAATTGTAATTTAATAAAAATAAGAGGTTTACAGCGGAAATAATAATAGTTACATTGTATTTAAGTGGTTTCTAAAAGACGAGGCATAAAATACTCACCCAGTTTACAAAAGAAATATTCACTTGTTTTAGATTATTATTACATATTTTATAGAATTTTAACAAAACAAGTTTTATCCAAGCCATCGGATAAGAAAGCACTTCGAGCATTCCAAGCTTCTAAACTTGATTATCTACAAAATGGTTAGAAAATACGTCAGCAACACAGGCCGGTGAATAAGCTGACGCATAAAATATTTTCTTTACCTGATTACCCCTCGAGACATAACTTAGGTCCGGCCCATCGTGGCTTAGGAATAATAATATAAACTTAAGTTACACACAAGACACCCCAGCAAACACTGCAACGTTCGACATTACTTAGGTACCATACGTATACACATGATCACCCTCACTCGGACGTAACTTAGGTCCGGCCCATCGTGACGGAGACTCATGACCAGTGTGGTGCCATGTACCCACTGACTTTTTGCCACATATGTAAGGATCCAAACAAACGTCACGACAGCCTGAGGGCTAGCGATTACTTTTGTTTATAACGTTTTAGAGATACGTAATCTCATGAATTCATTTCATTTATTTGACTCGATTAAACACGTTTATAAAGTTGGGCATATTCACCTTTTTTTGAAATGATCAGCTTCAATACACTAACCGGTTCTTTCCTTTCATTGCTATCTCGCACCTATAGTACGAGTATAACCTTTTATTATTACCATATCTTTAATCTGGCTTAAGACCTCTAGTCTCTTTTTATAATCTTTAACTCGATTATATTTTCTTTATGAACATGTTCAAAACATATTTTCTTTATTTTAAACCTTTAGTTTAAAATATCTTTTCTTTCTTTTCTTTTACAAGTTTAAAACCTTTAGTTTAACTTGTTTTACTTTTTCTTAAATTCTACGTTTCTTTTTCTTTAAGAAACGTATACTTTAATCCTTTACTTATTATTATCTAAGAATACTCAAATAATAATAATATTAATTACAAAGATGTATTTTATATCACATATTTCTTCTTCACATTTACTTTGTTATATTTTCTTTATTTTATTCTTGAGGTATCGAGTATCTTTTCAACTTAGGGTTTAAGCCTTTTAATATTTTATTATTATTTTATTATGTAAAGCCCCGTTACCGGTAGCCCTACTTTCGTGTTGAATTTACTCATAAACGCAGTTCTAAATATCAGAGTTAATTAAAACATTCGCGGAACATTAAAAACATTCAAACCATTACATTCCATAACCATAATTCTTGTCTTATCGAGCATTCATAGTCATTTAAAAACAAAACATAGTCTTTTAAAATAAAACATCATAGCAAAATCTTCAGATGCCAGCTTCGTCCAACTCTGCCATGTGTCCTCCTCAAGCTACCTGCCTCATTCTACTCACCTGCGTGCATACTAAAAGTCTGCTACGCTGAGTGAGTTATAGTTAATCACATACTCATACAATACCTTCTTACATTTCATACTTAACCTCTTAACTTTCTTTCATACACACATAAGTGCATATACTTTCATTCTTACCTTCATACTTTCTTTACATACATAATCATACGTTTTAAAGAGCCTTTCGCCCTATAACCTCACAGATATTATAAGGGTCTGGTCCTGACATCAAAGATATTATAAGGGTCTGATCCCTAACATCACAGATATTATTAGGGTCTGGTCCCTAACATCACAGATATTATTAGGGTCTGGTCCCTTTGTTTCGTGTAACTGTACCGTACCTGTTCATACATACTTTCCTTGACAATACGTGCAATCTCCGAAGAGCGTTCACGTACCATCATCATAACATACATAAATTATGCATACATCATATATTCATACATACATCATATCTTTCATCATACTTATCAATCATATCTTAGCTACCACCTGACGGTACATGCAATATCCGAAGATCGTTCACGCACCGTCAAACAATCATCATACATAAATCATACAAGGCATACACTTACCACTTAAGATAAGTGTATTAACTATCACATCGAGTATGCACACAGCCCCGAAAACATAACAAGGAAGTGGGGCTAGAAACTCACCTGAATCCTGTTACGCTCTCCGTTAATCGTTATTCCCTTCTTGAGCTGTGCACGGCTAACTGTATATATATATTTACATGTATCAATTAACTACTACTACTCATGTTGTATTTCTATCTTTATATAACCCACAACGAACGGGGTCCGGGGGGCAGCGCCCCTGGCAGCGGGGTCTAGGGGCGGCAGCCCCTAGCAGGGTCCAAGGGGCAGAGCCCCTGGCTGGGGTCGAGCTGGAAAAATTTTATTTTCATTAACTGTCTTAACACATTTTTCATTAGGTTTTTAATTTATTTTCTAATTCGCTAACACCGGCGAACTTATCATTAAGCGAACTTAACAATAAGCGAACTTAACATTAAGCGAACTTACTGTAGCGAACTTAGTGTTAAGCGAACTTAACATTAGACGAACTTAACATTAAGCGAAGTTAAGCATTCAGCGAACTTAACTCAGGCGAAGTTAGCATTGAACGAACTTATCACCAGGCGAAGTTATGGCTTGGCGAACTTACTCAGCGAACTTATGTACTCGGCGAAGTTGATTAGTTAGGCGAACTTGCTTGCAAGCGAACTTGTATGAAGGCGAAGTTAGCTTGCATGCGAAATTATTCAGCATTCGTCTCTGTTCAATCTTAATCACCAAAATCACCCTTATTTCATCGATAATTTCTCGGATATTACGTTAACTAATTCCGCCATCATTCCCATGGCCTAGTTCGTGTAAAACTTAGCCCGGAAAGACATAAAGTTTGGACCTTTCGGCTTAAAACGTTTAATAACATAACTACGGTTTAGCGAGCCGTTTATGTTTACGGGTTCATTAGGTTGTTTTATCATCAAGTTTACATCTTTACGTTTCACTCATACCCGATCCATTCTCGTTCTAAGTTTCAAGGCTAAACGTTTATAAAAATGTAAACTTTAAAATCAAAACGTACCTTTCCGTGTTTGTTTGGCTTAGTCACGGACCATAGATCTTGTATTTATCTTGCGTATTGAAGGATCTATCAAGAATCTCGTTTACTTGGCCTTGGATCTCACTCTCGCTCTCGGCCGTATATAGGTGTAAGTGTATGTGTGTGTTTTTGAGTGTGTAGAGATTAAGATGGAAATGAATGAGGGTTTAGGGTTTTAGGTTGGTTTAGGGGATATTTATATCCCTTAAAGCCCATGGACCTAAGGCCCATTCCCATTTAACCCACCTTAATTAATCTAAGTCCATGATCCGTTCTTTACTCGATATTAATTAATTAATAACGCGAAATCACTAAACGTAACTTTCTTTATTTATCATTATAATATTTAGGATGTTACATATTAGGGCATTACGCCTACCTTGGTTGGCTTATAGAAAACCTAGTCATTTGAGCAGCACCTCGACGCCTTTACTTCTTTCGAGCTTCTTGATCAGCACACCCTTGGCATGCAAATAGAGGCACGCCAAATCTTCAAAATTCGTCGGCACACTTATCGAGGTGGGACGTCGGGTCTTCTCAGGACATCACGTTTATCAAGATAACTTTGTGGGGTTATGACACAGAAATAGAGGAAACTTCGGTGTATGGTGCGGTTTACGAGGAGGGTTTGCACGTACTTCAAGGTAGAGTATATTTTAGAGAGAGAAGTGAGCTGTGAGGTTGGGATGAGCCTGCTATTTATAGGTTGATTCTGGGACCATCGTGATACGCGATGGTCCTATGGACACCAGTCGCGTATCGCGACGTACAGTGATGACCAGCCTTGTAGGCTTACCACATGGCGACACGTGGCAGACGTAGTGCCACGTGGCGAACATTGTGCCACTCGTCCACCACATGTCGGGTTGTCAGATATCGCCATCGCGATACGCGATGTCGTTGCGCCCAAGGCCGTCGCGTGTCGCGATCGGCCGAGGAATCAGAATATTATTTTTGGTCATTTATCTTTGAAACTTGACAGTTTTGGCCCAAATTTTCATGATGTTACAAATTGACATGTCACATATTCAAAACTATGAATAAAAGAAAACTTACATGTTTTAAACATAAATACATATTCTAAGCACACAAAACTGAATTCTAATTTTGTTAAGCATGAAAACACTAGATGCACAAAATCATAGAAGAAAAGAGGAGGGTTCATTTCATTTTTATATTACTTCGTATTATTATCGGTTAAACAATTGTAAAAAACACATATTGTGCCAAACAAGATGTTAAAACATCCAAGGTTGTCATGTCTTATACTTTTATCTTCAATTTTACTTGTTGTTACAAGTTAGAAGCCCTTTTGGTCAATATAAGGGAATGAGAACACCCACTAATGTAAATTAAAGGTGCAGAACAAACTATTATGAAACACAATAATAAAATTATACCTAACTAGTTTTTCTACTATGCGCATCGCGTCGGGCGGCCGGCAAAACCCCAACTTTGAAACCCGAGCGTTATAAAAATGAGTCGACACAAATTCTGTTAGTTCCTGATGCGTTCGTTACGATATAGACACAATTTGTATAATTTGAGCATTCATCAAATTAATATAGAATAAAAACATTAATATATAAGAAAAAAAATATTTAAGATGCTGTTTATTTGGTTGGCAAACCCAACATGTGGTAAAACCCAAGCGTTGTCAATCCCGAGCATGAGGCGTAACTTCACACCAATTCGGTCGGTTTTTGATTACGTACGTTATGATTATACTATAATGCGGATATGTTAGACCTCTCCAAAATGTATTCAAATAAAGCAAGAAAGCAAATAGCAAGTTAAGCATAAACGGATATACACACAAGGATTACCCGTTGCGGTTTTGAATACTAGATAATAGATAAATATATAAGATACGCACATGTCCCCAAAAAGGTAAAAAAAATAAGTAAAAAGGGGAGTGATTACTTAGTGAAGAATTTACGTTAGAAGAATTTTAATCAAGATCATATGAGATATAAATTTGTTTTGTTGTATGTTATGGTTTATGTACTTGGTTGTTTGAATATTCAATTTAATTAAATAGATATTGTCAATTTAAATTATTGCACGATGGTACCTTGAGAGCTGTGAGCAAATAGCTGACACCCCGGCATTTCCGCCTTAGGTTGGGGTGTGATAGATAGGTAGAGCCGAAAGTTTAAGATAGGTCGTTAGTGGTGCCTTAGTAACATGCTTAGGAGCCCCATACGTTCTTAGGTTGGGGTGTGACAACTATGAAAGAGACCCTAAGGGGAAGTGGTCATAGGTTGGGGTGTGACAACTATGAAAGAGACCCTAAGGGGAAGTGGTCAGCATTCTTTGTTGGTGACAGTGCAATATCATTGTGCAATAAGCAACAGCTTGTGGTATCCTTGTCAAACAACATTTGCACGATTTGAAGTTTTGGTAGTAGCAACGCAAGAGTTGGTTTGGCTGGTTCGTTTATTGAGCAAACCTAAACAACCAATCAATTACAAAGTGTGGTTGTTCTATGAAAACAAATCATCTATCTAGTTGGCGAATAATCCTACTCTAATTTCATGTACAGAGCATATCAAAGTATACTATCACTTCATTCATGAAAGGATGTTAAAATGAGAGATCAATATGATACAAACAAGCATGTAAAAGACGTGCTAACGAAGGCTTGTCATAAGGCAAAGTTGGAAGATTACAGATCATACTTGGGGATGGAAGATGTCAGTATTGAAAGGGAGTGTGGAAAATGTGAGAATAATAACTGGAAGAGCCAAAACGGATAGTATGCAAAGCACAAGAGTGGAACAAAATTCTTTCTCTAAAGGGGTGGTTGGAGGAGATTAATAAAAGCTAAAGACTAAACTGAATAACTTTATGTTTAAAATTTCAAAAGGAGTAGCTGGTTAGATAATAAATAACTGAAATTTCTATGTGCCGATCAGAAGTTTAATAAGAAAAGTGTTTATGCAACTGTGATTGTATCTTGTTTCTTTAAATTGAATTGATTTTAATAAAAGTTCTTATTAAATAGGTTTGGTTAAATCCATAAAATTTTAATCTCATGTTTTATCACATACTATTATATAAAATAACTTTTTATTTAAAATCTTATAAAATTAAAATCTTAATTTCAAATTATAAGTATTTGATTGTGATTACGGTTCGAACAACTACACGATTGTAAAAACAAATAAAAAAATAATGTGCTTTTAACCAATTAGGGTTTTGATGACGTGTAAGCCGGCACGACCATCAAAACGCCAAATTTTGAAAAATCAAATTCTCAATAAATAAAAACTGAAATCTTCAAAACTATCGGTCACCACAGTCATTTAGTTTGTTTGTTGACCCTTCTTAGTTTTCTTGAATCTTCATTCCTTCTTATGGTCTTGATTTGTCAAATACATAACCTATTCTAACTTTTACATACAAAAATAGAAAAATACACGCAAGCCTCCAAAATAGGCACAAACCACCAAACAAACACACAATGGGACAATATGGCTTTAAACGCATTAAACAACACACCGACACTAAAGTTTCAAACTTTAAATTTATTAATCAATTACGATTAATAAATTTTGAATCTTTTTTATCCATGAATTGATTTTTCAATAAAAATCATATCTTTTATCTGAGTTGAACTTGTAACCGGATCACGATTCTGGAACCTTGCAAAAGCGGCTTTGATACACTGTTGGAATTTTATGAAACGAGAACTTTGATGCTATCGAAATCCCACCAATGATCCAATTGCAAAAGTTCAAGAAACCCAAAACACAACCATAGGGTGATTCCTAAGGTTATGACGAATATCACAACTCGCGAGTGCACCCACCTTCACAACGTGTTATCGATGCATGAATGAAACAAAGAACACGCCTGATCACCATCGGGTTCCTGTCTCAATTTTACCAAACATCATCATGTGCTTCTTGTATTGCAACCTGCAAGCATGTGAAAATGGTTGAGAACTCTGTTTAACTATTTAAGCAATATAGACAAGTACGAAAACAATATGGGCTAACAGATCTACCTATTCTAATAATAAAAAATAACTGTAGACACGTGTCGGTTTGTGATTAATCCTTACAATTTTTTTTCCTTCCAAAACTAATATATGACATAGATTAATAATTATTCACTTTACTTTTACACTCCATTTATATTATATATGATTTAAATTATTCACTTTTCTCTAAACTCTATTTATATTAAGGAATATCGTAACCAACTTTCAACACTTTTATAAAAATAAATATTTACATATTATACTACTATAAATTGTTAGAATATATTTCACAGCATACTTGGTGAAATCCAAAAATCAACAACAAACCGTGTTTATTAATTATTAAAAAGAATATAATTTTAAATGATATCATTAACATATTATAATATGTATATTGTTGAAGATTGTAATGAAAAAAAAACTCTAATATGCCTTCAATTTACGAAGTAGTTTTTTTAATCATTAAATTATTAATATATGCTTAAAAGTTTATCATTTTTTTAAAAATAAATCCATTTATCTAATGGTTTTTTTACATTGTCATATAAATTTATAAATTAATAATATATGATTTAAATCTATCTATTTGTTTTTTCGTTTAATTTAGTAAACTATATATATATATATATATGTTTAATTGTAAGGATAGTATCTACCAATTACTTTCAAAAATAATAAAGTTTATTATATTTAGTTTCTTGGGTTTTGTTTTATCAAGGATTGCTTCGGGGCTTTTGTAGAACTTAAATTTGTTTGTTACGGGTTAAAATTCGGTAAATAGATCACCTGGTACAATATAACTACATTTGGCTCAAATTTGTTACGGGTAAAAAAGGGGTAATATCAATAATTTTAAAAATTAGAGAATGCAAATATATTTATCGTCAAAATTGTTACAGGTTTAAAGTTTTTACTTGAAAGTGTAAAAACATAAAAGTTCGAATTTTAAATGTGATTGGGTTTTCGAATTTATCTTTAAGGACATTTAAGAAAAAAATGACAAAACACTTCCGATATAACTTTTATCAAATTATAAACATTTGTGTCAGCATTGACTTTTCTTTTTCCTTGAATAGTGATCAAAATGTTGTATGTGAAGCATGTTGTACAAAATTACACTCAAGTGTAGCTCAAACTTATTCATTGACTTTTTTTTGTCAATTGACAAAGTCGAGAAGCCCCTCAAACTTTATCAATTTTTTTTCATGGTGTAGCTCAAAACTATTATTATATGAGAAGTATACTCTGAAATTGGTTCATAACCAAATTTCTTTCAATTACATATATGATACTAAGAATAAATTTTCAATATATGGACTATTATTGGACATGTTTTTGCACGTGCATTATTTTTTTTATTAAGTTCATTTTTTTTTTGGAAAAAATCAATTTTGTTATATAAATAAAATCAATTTATATATAATGATACAAGCATAAAGGTAATACATTTTTCTATATACATTATGTATTACTTTATTTGTAACTAAATTATGTATTGCCATTTCATGTTGCTTAAAAATGGCAAATGTTGACTTCTTGACCAAGTCCCTTTTGACCCGATCTCGTAACGACCCATATCCTTTCAACCCTATCCCAAGTTGACCCGATCACAAGTTGACCGGATCGCCTGATAACCTGGCCCATGTAGAAATAATCCCTGTCAACCCAATCACCTTGTTGGCCCTAAAATCTATAAAGAAAATAAAATAACAAAAAATTATAATCTTTTACAAGAAAATAATGCTACATTGTGCCTCGCAAGGGGACTAATTATGCTCTTGAAGAGTTTAAAGATTGTGTGAATAGTCTTTGATTGTTAATGTCCATTGGTATGGGTTTTATCACATGTGTTCAATGCCCTGGTAAGATAGATGGTGTCTTAGAGAAATTAAATAGGGTTATGGGTAACTGTTCCTTCTTAGATTGCTTACATCATGCTAAGGTAGTTTTTGCCTTATCGTACCGCCGATCATTCTCCTACTATCCTATCTTGTCCTATGGATAGTAAAGGTAAACCTAAACCTTTTAAACTTTAGAATAATTTAACTTTACTTGATGATTTTATGCCTCTTGTCAAGAGGGTTTGGGATATGAACGTTGAAGATTGCAATATGTATATTGTGACCTCTAAACAAAAAGCTTTAAAGAAGCCTCTTAAAAATTTGAACCGGAAAAATGGGAATGTCTATGATAACTATGAGAAGATTAGCCTTTAATTGTGCAAAGTTCACGAGGAGTTAATTCATGACCTTGATAAAACTTACTTGAGGGATATGAAGAAGTTGTCTATGTTAAAGCCTACAAATGGGCTGTGTTTTTTCATTGGCAGGTTAAGAATAAGATTAGTGTAATTCTTGATGTTGAGGGTTACAAATTTACTGAAGATGAGGTTAGGGAATGAAATTCTAATGTTAAAGCCTTTGAGAATCTTGTTAGTTTGTTTACTTCTAAAATCTCTTCTAGTAGGGCTAATGAATTGATCAAAGGGGTGACTTTTGATGAGATTAAATTTTCCATATTTCATATCAATGACCCTAAGGCTCCTCGTAGGCTTGTCCTGATGGATATTCTATTCTGCCAAGTTTTTTAAGGTTTGTTCAGATATTGTTGGTCTGACTGCAACAACTATTTCATTGGTTCCTAAAGGTTGTGATCCTAAGTGTGTTAGTGAATTCATGCCAATTGCTTATGGCAATGTTCTATATAGGTGTATAAGCAAAATACTTTGCAACAAAATGAAAGGTTGTCTGGATGAGGTTGTTAGCAAATCTCAAAGTGCTTTCATCCCGGGTAGGTGGATTAATGATAACATTTTTATATCTCAACTGGGTTATCATCTTAACAAGGGGTGTGCTTGGGTGGCTATTAAGATTGATTTGTAGAAGGCATATGATTCTGTTGATCACAACTTTCTAAAAAATTGTTTGTTAAATTTTGAACTTCCTCTTCAAATTGTCAATTGGGTTATGAAATGTTTAACCTCTGCATCTTATTCAGTCAACATCATTGGTTCTAATTTGCATAGGTACTTTAAGGGTGAGAGAGGGATATGGCAAGGGGACCTTATTTCTCCATACTTATTCACTTTGGTGATGGAGGTTCTTAATCTTCTTCTTATTAAGCATATTAATAATAATCCTTATTTGATTTACCATCGAAATTGTGAGAAGTCCAGGCTGTCTCATTTATGCTTTGCTGATGATCTAAATATCTTTCATGGAGCTGATTTGGGGTCTATCAACACTATGAAGGATGCCCATGATGAGTTTACTTTGTTGTCTCAGCCTAAGAGAGATATTTTTTGGGAATGTCAATGGTGAGAAGCAAGCACAAATTCTCAATATTTTGCCTTTTAAGGGTGCCTTTAATTTCTAAATTGCTTTATAATAGGGATTGTAAGCCTTTGATTGATAAGGTTAAGGCTATAATTAACATGTGGCAAAATAGGTTTTATCTTATGCTAGCAGGCTTGGATAGCTAAAGTTGTGCTTTTATCTTTGTCAATTTAATTTACTAATCCCCTGTGTTTATTATTCTGTATAGTGTTGGTGATGAAATTGAGAAAATTAGTGTTTTTTTTTAGCTTCAAGGTGATCCAAAACAGGGAAGTGCCAAAGTAAATTGGGAGGAAGTTTGTATTTCTAAAAGCCAATGTGGGTTAGGTGCCTCTCTTAGAGTTAGGAATACTGCTTGAATGTCAAAGCATACTTGGAATGGCATTTCTAGTAAGAAGTCTATCTAGACGGAATGTTTTGTTATACTTGGGAATGGGGTTGATATATTTGTTTGGAACGACTATTGAGAAGGGTCCTTTAGTTGAGTATGCGTGTAGAAGAGATATTAAATCTGTTGGTTTTAGTCTTACCTTAAGGTAGCTGATTCTTTATACTAATGGTAATTGGAACTTCCCATCATGATAAATATTGTGGGATTATTATTGGATCTTGGCCTGTTTGAAGAATGATGAGGTGTGATGGAAGAGTAAAGATAGGAAGTTAACTGAATTTTCTATTAAAAATGCTTATACTTATCTAAGAACTCAAGGGGTTGAGCTTAGTTGGCTTGGGGAGGATTAAATTTAGATTATTTACCCTATATAGATGATTGTTGGCTTAGGGAGATTAGGAGACTTGAGATGAGTTTTAGCATATTACGGCCTGACGGTCATAACCATTTATTTTTTTAATGCGACTTTTGCAAGAAGTTTGGGATAGGATTAGAGGTGCACAAACCGGGTATTTTTAAGAACCGGAACCGGGTATGGTCAACAAAAGTCACCGGTTCCGGGTATAGTCGGGTGTTTGACCGTGTTTTGACCGATTCCACCGGGTTTTTTTCGGGTTTCGTTGGGGTCAGATTTTGACGGGTATTGGCGAAACTGGTTCCATCAGGTCCGGGTCGGTTCTGGTTCCTGGTATAGTTACAGGGAAACCCAAAGCCCGGTCTGTACCCGTGGGTAGGGTAGGGTCGGGTCCGGTTTCGAGCAGGAACCGCCAGGCTGGTCCAGAACCGGGTTTTTTTGCACCTCTAGATAGGAATAATCCCTTGGCTAGGTTACCGGATGCTCCTAATTCTTTAACCTTGTTGCTGAATCTTTGTGCTAATATATAAGATGCAATAAATTTGTTTGGAGTGTTATTAGAAGGTTGGTGGTGTCTATTGCTATCTACTACATCCGGCAAGAAACGAACAATTGAACATTTAGGCAAGATGAAAGATCTCCTTGTGCTCTTAGCATGGCTATTATTGAAACTATGAGATTAAGGTTTATGGGTTTAAAGATAAAAATGTCCAAAGATTCCTTTGATGATGCTGAGTATTTTTGGGGGAATTCAAAAAATATATATATATCTATACTATATATAAAGCATGAGTTACAGACCTCTTATAATTTAAGTGGTGTCAAACTCATTGCTTTATATATAACACATAATACATCAAAAATTTAGAAATTAGAGGTGCTCAAAAATTTACGTAACTTTCATTCTTTCAAAATATACTTCTTTGATCCCTCAACTTCACTACCTTTTTTGTAAAGTTTAATAATGGTTACACATATTTCCCCTAATTCAAAACCAACCACCTCACGATTATTTAACGGCCATAACTTTTTCACACGTTAATATTTTTTCAAAAAAAAATAGATCATAAAAACGAGCAATGTATTCTCTTTAATTTGGGTATAATATTGCTATAGTCTTTAGTTTAAAATTTTAGCCTGTTACGTGCTTACCATTTAGATCCGGGTGGCGAGTTCGGGTCATTTGTAAAAGTACAATATGGTTGGAATGAATCGATACAAAAAAATGGTTATGGTTTGGGTTCGAGTAGAAAGGGGCCAGGTCAGAACGCTGTCAAGTCGAAACGGGTTTTGAGGCCAAAACAAGTTGGTTTAAAAAATGAGTTAATTCAAATTACTGTATATTTCAAATTAATGTATATTGGTTAAGCGTGTTTTAATGTCGGTAACGTGCATTCCCGTCCGGTTACGCGTGTTCAATCTTCAATTACACGCAACTGGCTTTGCACGAGTTACGCGTCCAATTTTAGGCTACGTGCGCACTATCATCAGGTGACGTATATACCGACACGGGCACCCTGCTAGTATTTTGTGATAATCAGATGCGGTAATCAGGTTTATTACAGTTGAGCCGGGGGTTATAAGATTATAACTGGTGTGGTTTTGGATTGTATTTTTTGGGGGAATTTCAAAAATATATTTTGTGGTAATCATGTTTATTACAGTTGAGTTGGGGGGTTATAAGATTATAACTGGTGTGGTTTTTTTTTTTTTTTTTTTTTGGAATTCCAAAAATATATTTGTGGTAATCAGGTTTATTACAGTTGAGTTGGGGGGTTATAAGATTATAACTGGTGTGGTTTTGGTTTGTATTTTTTTGGGGGAATTCTAAAAATATATTTTGTGGTAATCAGGTTTATTACAGTTGAGTTGGGGGGTTATAAGATTATAACTGGTGAGGTTTTGGATTGTAATTTTTTGGGGAATTCCAAAAATATATTTTGTGGTAATCAGGTTTATTACAGTTGAGTTGGGGAGTTATAAGATTATAACGTGTGTGGTTTTGGTTTAAATTTTTTGAGGGAATTCTAAAAATATATTTTATGGTAATTAGGTTTATTACAGTTAAGTTGGGGGGTTATGAGATTATAACTGGTGTGGTTTTGGTTTGTATTTTATGGGGGAATTTTAAAAATATATTTTGTGTTAATCATGCTTATTATAGTTGAGTTGGGGGGTTATAAGATTATATTTGGTGTGGTTTTGGTTTGTATTTTTTGGGGGAATTCTAAAAATATATTTTGTGGTAATCAGGTTTATTACAGTTGAGTTCGGGGGTTATACGATTATAAACGGTGTGGTTTTGACTTGTATTTTTTTGAGGAATTCTAAAAATATATTTTGTGGTAATCAGGTTTATTACAGTTGAGTTGGGGGCTTATAAGATTATAACTGGTGTGGTTTTGGTTTGTAGTTTTTTGGAGGAATTCTAAAAATATATTTTGTGGTAATCATGTTTATTACAGTTGAGTTGGGGAGTTATAAGATTATAACGTGTGTGGTTTTGGTTTAAATTTTTTGAGGGAATTCTAAAAATATATTTTATGGTAATTAGGTTTATTACAGTTAAGTTGGGGGGTTATGAGATTATAACTGGTGTGGTTTTGGTTTGTATTTTATGGGGGAATTTTAAAAATATATTTTGTGTTAATCATGCTTATTATAGTTGAGTTGGGGGTTATAAGACAATAACTGGTTGTAGTTCTTGGGTTAAGTATATGTT
The DNA here is from genome assembly GCF_021521415.1 of Bidens hawaiensis. Lineage (NCBI taxonomy): Eukaryota > Viridiplantae > Streptophyta > Magnoliopsida > Asterales > Asteraceae > Bidens > Bidens hawaiensis. Next base: position 15,378 of record NW_027502991.1, read on the forward strand.
TGTGATCCTTAAGGGTATAAAATACTTTGTTGAACCTGCATGATTGATATAGAAATTTTCTGGTTTATCAAATGGAGTGGCAAAAAGTTTGATTATGGTCATAAAAAATGGTTGTTGGCTATTGACAGATTGGTTTTATTCGAATTGGTATGATCATAGTGTTTGTTATAAGATCCAAGATTACAAATTGTTTTGTTGGAAGACTTGGGATGTAGCTTGGGGTATGTCAAAATAATGGTTTAACTTGTCAAGATGAAGCTGCCGAAGACATTGTTAACGCTGACTTTGTGTATTAACTATGTGTACGGATTTTACTTGTGACTCATTTAACGTCGCTTAAATTGTGGTTTATGTTTGCTGGCTTGGAGTTGGATAAGATGCTTATTAGTTTGTGGATTTGGCTTACATGTTAATTTGTGTTTGAATAAGGTTAACTCAAGTATTGGGTTTGTTGCTTTAGTTTTGAAGCAATTAGTGTGTCATCTTGAGTGTTGGTTTTGGAAGAAGCATGTGGTTGATGATAGTTTGAGCTTGCTTGCTTGGATTATTTATGTTTAACAAATCTGGCTTGCGGCTATGGATGGATGGTTTTAAATTTTGTTTTGTTTAATGACCTATTTTGAGTCATGATTTGCAATAGTTAGATTGAATATTTGTTGCTTTTGGGTTGTTCTTCGTAAGTTGTCTACGCTTTTTGGTTGAGACCCGTTTGGGGGTTTGGCCTAAGTATTTTGTTAGGTTTGATTTTTTATTTAGTTTGATTTGTTGTTTTCCTTGGGGAAATGTCCCGGGATCCTAAGGCCTTAGTTTGCACTTTTCTTTTTTGTTAGTTTAGACCTCTTAGCAGGGGGGAGGAGGTTTTGGCAAAACAGAAGCATAAGTTCAAGAAGAGTCATTTATAGATGGAAAATCTAAAGAAAAGTCATGCTAAAAGCGAAATTAGAATCCACATAAGTACAAGAAGAGACATGGTTGACAAAAGAAAGTTAACAACAAAGATAAAGAGAGATGGCATATCAAAATATAACATCAATTTATTCATGGGTGTTAAAAGCTGAGATGGATATGATCAATATTGATACCAACAAGCACGTGGAAGACATGCTAACGAAAAGTTTGTTCAACGCATGGTTGGAAGATTTCAGATCATGCTTGGGAATGGAAAGGTCGGTATTGAAAGAGAGTGTGAAAAATGTGACAATACTAGCTCAAAGGGCCAAACGGATGGTGCGGAAAGTACAAGCGAGAAGGGGGTGGTTGGAGATTAACAATAAAAGCTAAGGACTTGTTGTATTACTTTAAAATTGGTTAATGTTATCTTTTTAGTTTTAGATATTAAGGATTTGGGGTCCTAGAGTAGCCGGTTAGATGATAAATAATTGAAATTCCTTTGTGCCGATCAAAATTTTAAAACCTCAACTGAAAATAAAAGTTCTTATTAAGTAGGTTTTGTTAAATCCATAACATTTTAATTTCATGTTTATAAAATAACTTTTCTATTTCAAAATCTTATCATTATAAGTTTAAAATCTTAATTTCAAATTTTATGTATTTTATTGTGATTATTTTATAAACAACTACACGATTATAAAAATAACTAAAAAAATAATGCGTTTTTAGCCATTCAGGGTTTTGATGACGTGAGAGCCGACACGACCATCAAAAAGTCTATAGAAGGTCAAGGTCAAACTTTTGAGAATTAAATTCTCAGAAAAATAAATACAATCTTCAATTTGAAATCTTCAAAGCTCTCAGATGTCTAGTTCTTGTTTGTTGGCCCGTCTTAGCTTTCTTGAATCTTCATTCTTCCTTTGGTCTTGATTTCTCAAATGCATAAAATAAAACCTATTCTACTTCTTACATACAAAAACTGAAAAATACACGCAAGCCTCCAAAATAGGCACAAACCAAAATACAAACCAACTAAAACAACCAAACAAACACACACAAGGGGACGGTATTGCTTCAAACGCATTGAACAACACAACCAACATTAAAGTGTCAAAACTAATTATTAATCAATTACAATTAATAAAGTTTGAATCTTTTTTATCCGAGAATCGATTTTTATTGAAAAATCAAATCTTTGATCGGGGTTAACTTGTAACCGGAAGTTAAACCGAATCACAGTTCTAGAACCTTGCAAAAGCGGCTTTGATACACTGTTGGGATTTTACAAAACGAGAACTTTGATGCTATCAAAATCCCACCAGTTATCCAATTGCAAGAATTCAAGAAACCTAAAACACAACCATAGGGTGATTAGATACCATACCTTAGGTTATGGCGAATGCCACAACTAACAAGTACACACACCTTAGCAGCGTGTTATCGAAGCGTGAATGAAACAAAACACACATCCGATCACCATCGGAATCTCTATCTCACCATGCGCTTCTTGTTAAGACCAGCACGACAAACCATGATGACAACCCATATCCTGTTGAGAACGGATCCCGGCCAAAAGAGACAACTCCTCTGTTTCGAAATGTCATAACGAAAAACACCACACGTGGCAAACCCCGAAACTGGTTCCAGTCTTGCGATCACAGCCAAAAGAGACAAACATCAGCTTCCTTTGTGTGGAAATTACCAAAACAAGCAGTTCTTAGAGAAATAAGTTAGAAAGCTGGAGAAGATTAATTTAAAAAATTAAAGGAAAAAA
>NW_027502992.1:0-23835 GCF_021521415.1 Bidens hawaiensis
GTTACGTTGCGTATGAATAAAGAATGTGATTTAAATATATAAATCAAAATTTAATTAAAAGAAAGAAACGTTAGAACTCACTCAGCGTGTAGCTGACTTTAAGTATGCATGCAGGTATTATTGATGACGTGGCAAGCTTGAGGCGCGTACGAAACTATCCATATTGAAGATTAGATAGAGAAGAGAGTTGTTATATAAAAGTTTTAAATTTCCGTTGCGATGTGTATAGACTTCCGCTGTAACAAACTACGTTTATGAGTAAATCCAACATCGAATGTAAGGCTACCGGGCTCGAGGCCTTACATGGGAGATGCTCAAACCGTGGAAAAAGCAACTTTGGAAAAAGGTTTAAACTTTGGTAGATGGAAGGAGTAGAGACCGTATTTACTTGGACCCATGAGGAGGATAGTGCGGGTAACCGTATCCTTCACACATAAAAATGTAGAGTGAAACTCAAAGAATACATTATTGTCTTGACAAAAACGTTGTACAGAAAGGAGATTTCGTTTAATTTGTGGAACATGAAGAATTTGTTAATAGAGAGGGTTTTATTTGGTGAATGAAATGTGGTAGAAGCAATGTGAAACATGGGAAAACTTTTTCCATTACCAACCATTAGTGTATCCTTACCATAATACGGCTCAGATTCATCAAAGCCATTGAGGTCAGGAGCTACATGACTACTTGCACCAGTGTCCGGCAGCCATGATGATGATGCTTGTGAGCGATGATGGGCAAGGTTTGCTTGTGGAGCCTGTCTTTGTGGACGAATTGTTGATGGGTCATGATTGGGGCATTTTGAAGGAATGCGTGCAATGCCACATTTGTTGCAAGCTTGAACCGTAGACCGTATTTTGACTAGATGCACAAGCAAATCTAGAACTAATACCTGTAGTGGAGCCATTTTGTCGGTTGTTTTGATTACTACTGTTGTAGCCTCCACGACCACATAGATTGTAGGAACCGCGATTGGGTGTGCCACGAGTGGTGGAAAAGGCCTGGTTTGGCTGTTGTTTGGGCTGCACAGTAAGGCCTAATTGTGTCAGCAATTGTTGAAGAGAATGAACTGTTTCGGTTGGAAACTGTAGACTGGTTGAATCACGGTTGTTTGTAGCCGTGAAGGCTTGGGCAGCCGGCATGGTAGGATCAGTTTTTTTTGTCATGAACTCATGATCAGAAAGTAGGTCAGGAAGTTCCAAAAGAGTGACAGTAGGTTGTCTTCCAACCAGAGTGAGCTTCAGGGAATTGTATTCTTCTCGAAGTCCCGAAATAGCCAGCATAACGACGTCGTTTTCTTTCATGGGCTCACCGATGTTTGCTAAAGCATCTGAATACTCTTGTGCTCGTGTAAGATAATCAACAAAGATTTTTTCTGGCTTCATCTCGAGCTTGAGTAACTGTGTTTTGAGAGTGTATTCTCATGAGAATGTGTGTGGTGCATAAGCACGTTCCAGGGCAAGCCATAGTTCACGAGAAGTATCACCTTGGACATGCTTGAATGAGGCTACAAAAATCGTTGAAAGCAGCAACATCCGGACATGAGCATCATTAGAGATCCATGCTGAATACTTAGGGTTAGTGTTTAGGGCTATTATTGTAGGATCCTTGTCAGATGTGGTGAGGATAGTTTTTGATGGACCGAAGATAGATCCATCGATATAGCCAAAAAGATCATTGGTGATTAGAAAAGGTTGGATCATTGTTTTCCAAAATACATAGTTGGTAGGACTTAGTTTGAAACCAAACTTGTGAAAATTGTGATTTGTTTTGTGTTCTGTGGTGAAGGCTGTTTTGGCCATTGTGGGCAGTTTAGAAGAAGCAAAAAAGAAAAATTAACAGGAGAAAAAAAAAGAGTTGGCGGCAGAATTAGGGTTGGATGACCAGGCTGTGATATCAAAATAAACTTGGTATGGAAATTGTATATTGTGTATTGATGATTATTGTGTACAATTGAAGACTTTTAATATAGAGCACATACAACTAATTATGGTAAACTATCATCTAGCCTAATTACAATCCTTAACATATAAAACACATAAATCATAGTTTAATATGCCATACGTCAGTTGGCATATGGTACAACATCTGACCAATTTGATGAATACATACGCATTGGTGAAACTACCGCTACCAATTGCCTACACAAGTTTTGTAGGTGTGTTATAGAAGTTTTTTTCTGAAGAATATTTAAGAAGGCCAAACCAAAATGACATCCAACGACTACTAGAGGCACATTCATCTTTGCATGGGTTTCTCGGAATGCTAGGAAACATTGATTGTATGCATTAGGCTTGGAAAAATTGTCCAGTTGCATGGAAAGGTCAATATACGCGTGGTGACCCTGGGCATCCAACTATTATGCTAGTGGCAGTTGCATCGCATGATCTCTAGATTTGGCATGCATACTTTGGAGTAGCGGGTTCAAACAACGATATCAATGTTCTCAATCAATCGCTCATTATTCAACCAAGTCTTTAGAGGGCAATGCACCTGAATGCAACTTTACAGTGAATGGGACATAATACACGAAAGGGTACTATCTTGCAGATGGTATATTTCTGCAATGGGCTACACTAGTGAAAAGCTTTTCATATCCACCAAACCGACAAAAAGAAGTTTTTTAAAGTCCGACAAGAGTCTGCAAGAAAGGATGTTGAGAGAGCCTTCGGTGTTCTTTAAGCTCAACGGGGAATCATCCGAGGTCCAGCAAGAGCTTGGAACTTAAACATAGTAAGCGATATACTGTATGCATGCATTATACTCCATAATATGATTGTGGAGGATTAAGGTTATGCCATATCTAATTGGTCATGTGATGAACACGAGGAAGAACCACCAAGTTATGAATATGGAGCCCCATTAGCGTTTCAACAACATATGGATAGATTCATATGTTTACGTAGTCACGAAGATCATCAAGCACTTTGAAACGATTTAGTAGAACATCTCTGGTCCAACGTGAACTAATTATAATTTTGTTTTCTTTTATTAATTTTTGTTAATTCATCCGATATTTTAACATTTAAATGTTTAAAAATCTAGTTGGTTATCATAATTTTATTTAACTGCTTTAATTATTTTTAATAACGTGAAAAATAGAAGACATATTTTTAAAAGATTTTGAGTAATAAATTAATTATAAAAGTGGTGATTATGTGGAATTGTAAGTATTGATATGGATGTATGTAGGATTGGAGAGAAAATATGTGTTTTTGGTGCATTTGTGAAAAACTGATGTGACAGACTGACAGATGACTAGACACCGTTTTAGTGCATTTAGCCCTTTGCATTGACGATGGTCTTAACAGACTTAACACTAGTGAAGAGTGGTTCAATGCACATTTTAAATGGCATAAGGAAAAACAAAACAAAATATCTTGATTGGTACTCTTAATTAAAGTATTACTTCATAATGTGTTTATTACTTATTGCCTACCTGAATGTACTATTTTGTAGCAACTTATGAACAACGTTTGATCACATGGAATTATTTAATATTGTACTTCCAATCCTATTTTTTTTTCTTTGAAAGTCAACTGGTTGTGTGAGATCCCCAGAAAACTGAGTCTTATGGATCTCATTCACATGCCTCAAATTCAAATTTTGAATCATCTTCATTCTCTTTTACGTCATTCATCATTTACTCGCAAGTATTGATTCAACAATTTTGAATTTGAAACAAAACTAGATTCATACAAAGCAGCCAGCCATACAGACACAATAAATCTTGAAACTAAGTGGGATTATTCAAAATCAAAACATAATATGATTATTCTTGACAAAAATAAGTATTACAAACTCAAAACTAAAAATATTGAGATTGCTGAGGCTGCAACCTTAATTAATAATTAGTAGCATATATTTGTATTTGTTGATTTAATGATTTAAACTCCCACCATCAACTCCACTATACAAAGTGCTAGGCATCCAGATCATTTTCATTTTGAATCTGCACATTATATAAATTAAAATTAACCATGATAAATATGTTATAGTTAACAAATTACTGAATCATTATCTTCTTAGTTCTTACTTAAACAGAATCTTGAGCAGATGGATTCAGTTCCTGATGTATAAATATCAAAGCGTTCTCGTTTGTTTCATGTTGAGGCTGAGGCGAACCATCCAATGTTCCACATGAAATTTGGCATGACATTCCTGCAATGCAACATGTAATTTTAAGATTAACTAAATTCAAATATAATCCAAAAAGAGGGAACATATTGTTTTTTGGACTCATACCAAAGTTCCAATTCCCCACAAATTTTAATATACTGTTTTGTTTTTCTAAAATTGTAGGACCAGCAATATAGGAAAATTCTTTAAATTTAACCCTTTTAACTCAAGTCATGGATATTATTATCTATCATTTGAAGATTAAAGTGGCCCTACAGATGATGCGGATGAACATAGTAAATGGACTAATGTAACATGGTGAAAAGTAGTAACGTAATTAATAGCGAAAAGTTACCTTGGAAGAGGATGACAACGAAGACGATGATGGTGAAAATCATGGCAAATAAACTGCTACTTGAGGATGAACTAGCCTTTGAAGCTTTCTTTTGCGCGAGTAGAGCCTTCATACGCTCCATCCTGGCCCTCTTAATCATGGAAAGTTGAGCAAGCTCCTTGATCAGCTTCTGGTCTGCAGCATCCAAAGAAAGAGCTCGTTGCGGTCGCGGTGGTTTTTTCGCACTGCGGGGTTTCTCTTTTGTATTAATCTCCTCTTTTGTATCATCATCCACACTCACAAAATGCTCCGGTTTTTCATTAGCATTCGTCGCACTTAAAACATCAACACAAACTTGATGCTCCATATATAGGAGAATGATGTTCTGAGTTAAGTAATGCAAAAAAGAAACAAGTTCATAATTACCACATCATATGTATATGATTAATAAAACCAGCTTTATTTGAACATAAAGACAAATCAAAGAAATCTGGTAAACATGTACAAAATCAGTTAAGTTTGATAGGAAACTGAATGTAGAATTAACCAACCATAAAGTTAGATTTTGTGAGGATTCTAGCAAGCAAATAACTATTTACCAACATATTAGAGATTAAGAAATTCAACCTACTTTATGTATAACTAAAATAATTAATGAAGCTTTTCAATACCTTTGATGAATAATTAAAAGTGGAGAACTAAAGCTCTAATTCCAACTGAGTGTCATATCAACAAAAGAAAAAAAAATCAAATCAAATTGGGATTGATTTTTTTCTTTCTTGTTGTGTTTTGTATGAGAGTGATGAGTGTATAATTTATAGAGAGGCCACACGAGGGTTTGCCAAGAACAGGAGACAACCAGGAAAGTGACTATTAATGTAACTTCTTTCTGTTAAGTGTTAACTATTCATTTTAATACAATTTATTTTTGAATTCATGTTAATATATTATTTTTTGAATTCATTAAAATATATTTATTTGAATTCGTTTTATTATTGGTTATTTTGATCAGTTTACATTTTAATATTAGTAAATTTTTAAGTGGTAATCTCTCTCACAATTAACTACTATTTTCAAATTCTTAAGTAAACAATTCATCTAATCATCCATGATCCATAAAAACATATACTAAATAGGAAAAAGTTAATATACAAATGAAATTAACATGCTAATTGTGAGAATCAACTAGAGTAATTATGTAATTGCATCATAGAGTAATTATGTAATTACTCTATGATGTAATTGCATAATTATGTAATTACTCTATGATCCAATTACATAATTACTCTACTTGTATATATAATTACTCTACTTGATTCTCACAATTAACATGTTAATTTTATTTATATTTGATCCAAACCCTACTAAATATATACTTTCAGTTAGCGTTATTTAATAAAAACAATTTGCACACTAAGATAATCTTGGGAAGGTGTATAATATCAAAGGGTGACCCGTAACTGCATCATTTATTTTTCATAAATAAAAATATTAATGCAATTAATTAAAGCAAAGCAAAGCTAGGTCATACACAAAAGTGTGATTTATGGCTATCTCCAATGTTATATTCCTACTACCTTTCTTTCACTTTATTCTACGGTACTCTAAATATAATTACATTTTAATGCGTCATTAATCTCTATACATGCATGGACTTTATTTGTTCCCTTAAAAATTAAATTATTATTTTAACTAATTTATTTGTTATTATAATTATTAATAAATTGTTCATTAGTTAATATTAAACGGTTTAGTTACACTAAACTTTTATTTATAAACTTATAATTATAGTATGAGCATTCTTGAAAATAAGGTTTTTTAGGGTTTGCAAATGATTTTAAAAAGACAATATTTCTAATATATTCTATTTGTTTTGTTTTGTTTAATTGCATAAAGGAAATAGATATTATGGGATGTACCCTAATCATAGGGCACAACCTTGTGACCGACTGGTTGAGTTTGATGAGAGATTTTGCAAAAACCATATTTGATTCGGAGATTAATTAATTTAATTATTGTTGCTAATCAAATCTTCTATAAAATAGAGATCAGAATGTAACAAACAAAACACAGATTTTGATATTTCATTTTTTCTGGCTTGAGAGTAATATATTTTGTATATAAGAAAACAAATTTAAATTAATGATGAGAAAGTATATATTAATACATTCAATAAATATGAGTAGGGAAGGGCATGGGATGTGTGGTTGACAAAGGGTCACCGACGAAAATGGGGGGACTAGCATAAATATCATACTTGAATTTTTTTATATTTTTAGTTGTCTAAAAAACTAGTTTTTTTTTTCTTTTTATATAATACTTACTAGCTTTAAAATTGGTGTGATGCACAGGATACTTAAAATTTGTGTGATGCAAAAGATACTTAAAAGAATTACAATTAAGTTATAAAAATTAAATAATTAAATTTTAAAAAAGTAACCCTATATTTTATCAAATTAAATAATATAATTAAGTTCAAATTATATTTTTAATGAAATATTCATACGAACACATAGTGTATTCTCACGCAGTTTCTTGAGAATCACGAAAAAGACTCACCTAATGACTTTATAAGTTGTAATTATATTTTTTAATAGAGTAATGAATTTTAACAAAAGATGATAAGATGTTTCATTATGAATGTGATAAAAAAATAGGGAAAATTCCCAAAATAGCCCCTTTTAGAGAGAAGTCCAATTTTAACTTTTTTTTCCTCAAAATCTTTTATAATTTGGACTTGCAAGAAGTTTTGGGAAAAGATAAAAATAAAGAGTGAGCAGGCCAAATTTCGAAAGAAAGTCGGGTAAAAGACAAGATTTGGGGAAATAATGTCGTACAAGTCCAAATTATTTTGTAATCTTAGAGCAAAAGTCCACATTTTTCCAAATCTTTTTTATTCAAAAAACCGTCTTGAGAGACTGTTTTTTTATGTTGCTTACCTTTCTCGTCCATTTTTTGAAATTCTTAGAAAAATATATTTTTTACAATTATACCCCTTAAACACCACCACCACCATCACGTCGGCCCCACCCCGTCACCACCAACGAACCACCCCCACCCCATCACCTCCTCTCCACCGTGGTGGTTTTCTCCGGCGACGGGTATGATGCCACCACCACCATTAACCGGAGGTGGGTCCGGCAGCGTCAAACTTGCCGGAGCCGGCGAATAAAGTTAAAGGCAGCGGCTTTCGTGCTGCAATTCCGCTTAGAGTAATGGGTTTTGGTTGAATTTGAGAAAATGGGTGGTTTTGTAAATGGGCTTGATGTGATTTGGGAGAAAAGAGGTCGTTTGTGAGGTGTTGATTTGGGGGTTTCGGCATCGTCGATTTGAATCAGAGTGAAATTTGGGTTTGGTGGTGACGGTGACAGGTATGGTGGTGGTGGTTTTCTCCGGCGACGGGTATGGTGGTGGTGGTTTACTCCGGCGACGGGTATGGTGGTGGTGGTTTTCTCCGGCGAAGGAAATTGACGGTGGAGGCGACTATGGTGGTAGTGACGGTGGTGGTGATGGGGTGGGGCCGACGGCGTCGGTGATGGTGGTGGTTCAAGGTAGTGATGGTGGTTTAGGGGTATAGTTGTAAAAATCATAATTTTCCAAGAATTTGAAAAGTTGGACGGGAAAGGTAAGAAACATAAAAAAACAGTCTCTCAAACGGTTTTTTTGAGTAAAAAAGTTTTTGAAAAATTTGAACTTTTGCTCTAGGATTACAAATAATTTGGACTTTACCGACATTATTTCCCCAAATCTCGTCTATTACCTGACTTTTTTCGAAATCTCGTCTTTATTTTTATCTTTTCCCAATGCGTCTTGACATTTCAAATTATAAAAGATTTTGAGGAAAAAGGGCTATTTTGGAACTTCTCTCTCTAAAATAGGCTATTTTGGGAATTTTCCCTAAAAAAAATAACATCATATATAAAATTAGCATGAATAAAGTACGTTTTTGTATTACAGTTTCAAAAGATATAGATGAAAACTCCATGGATTCATAGAGGTTGAATGAAAATGTTAGAATAAAATTTTTATTCATTCATACTTTCTTCTTGTCTTTATTATCTTAGACCTATAAATATCGTTTATTGAATTTTACCACGTTCATTTCATATACTCAAAAGTGTATATAAATTGACTTACTAAAAAAGGTAGATTAGATTCCATTAAAGATATAAATATTTCAATTATATTAACATAAACATCCGTATATTTTTAATCCAGATAATTTAGTTAATTAGTTATTTGATTAATTGATAGATTGATATGCTTTAATTATAATGACATAAATATGTTTTTACTAAAAATAGAAAATAGTTTAAGTAGGAAATATATGTTAGAAATAAATTTATAGTGATATATGTCTACAGTTATTTTTTTTAATTAGAATAGATAAAAGTAGATATTTGAATGTATCTATGACTTCGTAGAGAAGTTATGCTGTTGATAACAAAATTTGTTATTGAATTACAAATCAAGTACATATTGCAAGTTATTTAAATGAAATAATAGATTGTTACCTTTCAAAGGATGGAGTATAATTAATAATTAGAATAAAAGTGTCGGTGGTCCTTTAAGTATACTTCATTGGCTATCCTTGGTACCCACAATGCCACCGTGTCATTCCACATGAATGGCTTGTCTAACCATTAAAAAATTGAACAGTAAAGTTTGAGACTTCAAATTAAGGCGGTTTTCTTTTTTTAACTGCCAACAAATTTTACTAAAACTTTAGCAAGGAGTCAGAAATCATCAAATATAACCTCTAAAAACAAACACACCAATCATAATCATAAGCTACTACATTACAAACGGTAAATACACCAATCTTTCCATAAAAGCCCGAACCTTTTCGACCTATATTTAATCTAAAGAAAACCGTGCACTTTTATCTCTTTCATCAAAATATTTAATTGGATAGAAATCCCTTTATAAACCAAGGCATTTCGTTTCTTCTAAATACACCACAAAGTAACTAAGCAAACCGCATGGAACATTTGATGTTATCTTTAGGAAACGAAACAAATTTTTGTAAATCGACCAAATCCCGGACACGAAAGGCATAAATAGGGACCTTACACCGTTGAGCAACCCAACTCCACACCATTTGAGCTAACCCGCAAGAAATAAAGGCATGGTCTACCAAATCCTCAACACATCCACATATCGGACAAGTCGTCGAGCTAACCGGAATATTTCTTCTAGCTAACGCATCAAGAGTTGGTAGTTTATTTAGCACCGTCCTCCAAGCTACAAAGCTCACTTTTCTAGTGATCCAATTGTTCTAAATAAAAACAATACTCGGGAGCTACCAAGGAGTTCTCCACCAACATACTTTTTAGACACCTAACCGAAAAATTCACTGAGGAGTCTCCACACCAGACTACCTTGTTGTCACCAGGTTCGAGTATCACATGTTGACAAGCTGCTAGTAACCCCCTAAACTCCTCCAGAAGAGCTGGCCCAACCGGGTCTTTGAACCAATAATATCTCTCGCGTATCATATCATCTAACATAAAGAGTTGATCAACCACTGAACACCACTTTGATTTTTAAATCACCACCACCATTTGGCATGGCCGTCACCAATCCAAGTGTCCAACCCAAACCACGTTTTTTCTCTGCTTTTTACCACTATTCGAATTAGCCTATTCAACGCAATCCCGGACAATTCAAGTATTGGAGAAATATTTATTATTTGCCGCCATGGGCTCGCATTCAATAGTTTCACCGGAATAAATGACCGAGACCGGGAGGAATGGTTTATAGCCCATATTACTTTCCACCAACGCTTTCCTCTTTCGTTTTTAAATCACCACCACCATTTGCAAGTAACAATACATTTGCGCCTCGTAAAAAAAATCAAACCAAGACCCCCGTATTACTTTCCACCAAAACTTTCCTTTTACGTTTTTAAATCGCCACCACCATTTGGCAAGTAACGATACATTTGCGTCTCGTAAAAAATCCAAACCAAGACCCCCATACTCGATCGGGGCCACCAATTTTTCTCAAGCTACCCAACTCATCTTTGCCTTCTCTTCCACCCCCCTCCCCCCCCCCCCCAAAAAAAAAAATATAATCTCCGAAGCCGATCGAGCTTATCCATCACCCCTGAAGAGGCTTTATATAACGAAAAATAATTAGGGAGAGAGTTTAAACTGACTTTATAATCGTAACACGACCACCAAACGACAAGTTTCTAGCTTTCCATCAAGAGAGTCTTTTCCTGTCACGCCCCGATCGGCGGCGGAATGCCGGGGCATAACATATAGATTGCTCAAAACACATGTGACAACTATTAATGTGGCAATATTATCATTATCATATTAAATCTCAAGTACACAAGTTTGAAACAAAATAACATCATAATAAAACAAACTAACTATTACATCATTTTATTAAAATAACCTAAGGTAATCCAATCTCTTCGATCTTGATAATTTCATCACACATCATACATGTAGCAATAGTTGGTGAAATTCCCACAAGTTGTTACATAATATAATATGAGGCACAAACCATGATACAATTCCATGAACATGCATATTAAACAAACACGTAATGAAATATGTAAAAATATAGATGAGGCCCTTTTTTATTTGGCATAAGTCTAAATAATAAGGGGGTGTATGATCATACTTATTGAGGCTACTGTGGCTATGAAGCAATAATAAACACAAATCAAACATGAGGCATAACTCATGCAAGCAAGTACTAACACACTAGTGTTTTGCTAAGATATATATGCTACCCCCAAAATATTTAAAAGAGTAAAAAGGGGGTGTAAGAAACTCACTTTTTAAATAGAGAGAAAAGAGAAAATAAGCGAAGATGTCTTAAGCGAGTGAACCGACAGAGTTCAGTTCGACGGGTGACCTTAGATAATGTAACATCTCGGATTTTTCGTATTTGTATTCGTTTAAGTTTAGATCGATTCGGCAATGTAATTCGGATCTTTCAAACTATTTAAAACTTTTATTTAACTTGGTTTAACTTATTTTATAATTCCATAACTTTCAGTTATGCCAAATAGCCCTTAGAAACTCTTAAAATCGCTTAAAACGGCTAAAAATCGCATTTATAAAAGTACAGGGACTATTTTTGACCAAACTCTCGAAACTTATGCCCCAAGATAAGTTATATAATATTATAACATGTCTATTTTCTTACCTTAAATATTAAAAACGAATTTTTAATGTTAATTGGTTCGATTTTGTCATTAATTGATTATTCGGTTTCCTAAACGAGCTTTTTAACTAAAATTAACTTGTGCTTACCTATCCTATATAAACAAGGCATAAATCATATGCCAAATACTTCCCTAAACCGTAATAAAAACCCTCTTAGCCGTCATCCTCGTAAAACATACGATTCTACCTTCATTTTTGCTATTTTACTCAAGATTGTTAGTGTTTGTGTTGACTTTCAAGCATTCTCAACCTTTGAATTCCGTTTCTTATCAATTTAAGCATTATCCGGGTAAGTTGTCTTCTGTAAAGTGGTTCATTATTACTCACTTGTCAATAAACCTCAATCAATTTCTGAGATTGAGGGGTATTGTCGAGTCAATTTGATTCAAACCCTTTTAAGGGCAAAGCGGTCAACAAGTTTGCTAATCGATTACTCATACTTCTGGTCGGAACCGACTTTCAGTCCAGAAGACTTTTATTTTTATATCGAGATTTTAAGGATACTGACCAAAACCCGACTTTTGACTCGCTGTTCGGATTCTGGTCAGTACCAGCTTGCTTAAATGTTAATATTCTCATAACAGGAGTTCTAGACATCCGTTTGGATCGATTCCAGCGGCTATAACCTTGGTTTTAATCATAGTTTATTATCTCTAAGTTTTAGTTCTGTTTGGTTTATCTCAGTCAGCACGTTAAAGGACAGTTCGTTCATTTAATTATGTTTTTAGTCTATTTCTCGCACACTCGCCTAAGTAATAAGGTGAGTTTTATAATTCCCCTTTATTTTACTGATTTTCATAATTTTTGGGGATATATGCATACTAGTACTAATATCTAATTCATATTTTCATACTACATATCTACACAAAACTAGCAAACGAGTGATTGTGTGTATTTCGATCAAATGTTATTTGTTACTTGCTTATGCACTTATATTCTATCATTTTCACAGAGGTCCATCAGAAGTCTAGCATGTCAGTATGATCATATGCCGTCTTAGTTACCAAAGCCCGATTTGCTTGGCGATGGTAAACCGATAATCACAGTTATACGCAGTCATAGCCCGTGTTCATGAGGCATGGTTAATTGACACACTATTTGTTTACGGTTTGATTGTTTATTACCGCATTTACTTCGTTTTGCTTATTTACATATACTATTGCAACTTGAAAACCGGTGATAATTTCACTCAACCTAATGTTGACAAATTCTATTATTCTTTCTACGCATATGCAGGTTACCATATGGCTTGAAGTTTAAGGTGAAGCATGCTTAGAAGGACCTTAGGAAAATCAATAAAGACTATTATTAATTCTATCATGCTTGAAATAATTTATTTGTTTTGGATTATTTGTTTATGTTTTGAATGTTAGTGCACTTGAGTTGAAAAAATTAATTTAATAGATATTGTTGTATTTTATTTTATGATAGTATCTTTGGGCTGTGAACAATCAGCTTGTCACACCCTAACCTAATGCGGAAATGCCGGGGCGTGAGCCGATTGTTCACAGCTCAAAGGTACTATCATAAAATAAATGACAATATCTATTTAAGTTAATTAATTTATTCCAAGAGTGCACTATATCCAGATATGACAAAATCATCCAAATAAGTAAATATGATCCAAACATAAATTTAAATAATGATTTTCTTCATTGAACCCTAAGGTCTTGTCTAGTGTCCAAACTTCAACCTTCAATTCACACGATAACCTGCATATGCATAGAAAATACAATAGAGTTTGTCAACATAAAGTTGAGTGAGATTATAACCAGTTTTGCAATGGTATGATATAGTATGATAAATAGATAACGTGGTAAATTGCGGTAAATAAATCAACCATAAGCAAGTAGTTAGACCGTTGCTAAGCGAATTGGGCGTTGGTCAATAGTATGATCACACTATAAATGAGAATATGTTAGACCCATCCGAAATATGAATGAATAAATGAATATTAGCACAAGTAAGCATGTAACACGTATATTTGATCAAATCACACACAATTACACATTTGTTATTTTTTGAGATATATAGCTAATACGAAGTACGAATAAGTACGCATACGTCCCCAAAACTTGTGAAAAAATAGTAAAATAGGGGAATGATAAAACTCACCTTAAATTGAAGGGAAGTGAACAAATATAATGATAAACGAGTTAATAATTTAGCGAGACGTCCACTAACACGTCGAACGAAATAAACTAACTGAACCTGAAACTTTGAGATAAGAGAATATAAGTAAAATTGAACTCGTTGCCGCTGGAATCAATCCAAACGGATGAGTAGAACTCTGATTATGTTAAATTAAAGATTTAAACGAGTCGGTACTGACCAGAATCCAAACAGCTAGTCGGAAGTCGGGTTTTGATCAGTAACCTTAAAATTTTGTTAGGAGAATAAAAGTCTTCTGGACCGAACGTTGGTTCTGAATAGAAGTATGAGAAAACGTATAGTTAAAGTTATTGACTATTTTGCCCTTAAACGGGTTTGACTCTAATTGACCCGTCAATACCCGTCAATCTCAGAAATTTATTGAGGGTTATCGACAATTAAGTATTAATGAATGTTTGATCAGTTAACAACTTACCCGGAATATGCTTGAGTGAATGAGAAATCTAGGTCAAAGATTAAATAAAGGTCAAAGTCAAACTACAGCTCTTAATCTTCAAGTAAACAAGCAAAAATGATCAAGAAAACATTGGGAATAGGGAGGTGACGGCTAGGAAAGCTTGAGTTTAGTAAACTCTATGGTTTGGAGTTATGATGTGTTTATATAGGTGTTAAATCAACTTGTTGGACAAGAAACGTGTCGGTTTTGGTAAACGAATCACACCATTAAAGATGAAATCGAGTCATATAATCATTGATATATTGGCCAGATTATTGAATATGAACCTAGACACTATTACATACTGAATACAATAACTTGTTGCTCAATTTTCGTGATTTAGGGTTGATTAAGGAAAGATTGAGCATTAAACGAAGATCACGAACTGATTTGGCTGGTCTAACAGACCTTCGCGCCGCACGAAGCATTTGGACTCCCTCCTTCACGCCGCACGAAGGGAGGGTTTCCACCAGCTTTCCAATTTTGACAGTTTTAGTTCCTGAAGTTCCAAAAACGCATTTTTAAGCCATTTTAATCGATTTTAAGAGTGTGTAAGGGCTATTTGACACAAGTGAAAGTTAAGGAATTATAAACCAAGACAAAAATAGTTATTTCACTAATAAATGCATAATTTTATTAATAAGAAGGAACCGAATAATGTTCCAACCTGATAAAAGAATACAAATACTAATACGGAAAACCCGAAATGTTTCCGCCTTAGTTGGGGTGTGACAGATAAGAAAAAACTAGGATCAAAATGAGGTTGAGGAATAATAAGAAAAGTTGGTCGTCATGTTTGGTTTATAAGTTCTTAAACAAAAAGTTAAAAATAATTTTATTTTATTTTTTATAAGTTAAACGAAAAGAAATTAGTTACTTGATTTTTATTAATTTATTTTAGTTTTAGGAGAAATATAGGTTATAGTATTATTAGTTAATTTTTAATGAGTTCGGTTTGTTTATGAACCGAAAATTATTTAAGAAAATAAGTTAAACGAGTGGCTCGTTTTTTGTCGGACATGAACCCGGTTTTAAGTCGGGTTTAATCTAACATAGTTGAAATGATAAGATGAAGTGTCATGTTGGAAAAGTTTAGTTTTGTTTATTAGTTTTGCAAAAGTTAGTTTTTTTTTTAAGATAAAACTTTTATAACTGACATTAGACGAGCTGACAAGCGGAGATAAACATAGCCATGGTTGTCAAGGTTTAAGGTGACAACCTAATGATGATTACTTGGTATGTTGTACTGAAAATAATAACTTTACCCGATGATGGAATAAGAAGAGAGAAATATGAGCTTGATCAGGTTGACTTTCTTGGTCAAAGTTGAACTTTAGCACAAATTGAGAAGCAAGAACACAATTGAGAGAGTATAATGTTGTGGTAAACAATTTGTAGAAGCTTAAAGGAGTTTATATAGAGGGAATTTAGTTTATAATAAGGTTGGAGTGTGTAAATGCATGAGCTAGTCATAATACTAGTCTTAAGCAATATTAAAGAGTTTTGACCCAAATAATGCAAAGGGATGCTAATTATCACCTAGATACAAGTATAGGTTCATCCAAGGCTTTCAAAAACAAGTCAAAAGGCTGAAAATAGAAGAGGAGGAGTTCATGGAGTTTGACCCACAAGGAAAAATTGCACAGCTTGCTCGTCGCTTCGCGCGACGAGCTAGGCAGTCCTCGTCGCGTTACGTGACGAGGCAATCAATGGGGAGTCAACAAGAGACCATGCCCGCATCACGCAACGAGCTTGGATATGCTCATCGCATGACGCAGCCAGCTTCTGGGGAAGATTCTTTGGAAAATTTGCATTTTAGTCCCTGGACTTAAGGTTAAGCATATTTCGAGCATAAAACTTGATTTCACGAGGTTTAAACTGTGCGATTGGAATGTGAACATGAATAAATATTAAACAAATAAATACTTAATAAAAGCGAGATTTTATTAATAAAAGTGAATCCAAAAATTTAAAATAGGCCGGGCTTCGGGTTTGAAAAATGACGAATGTCACATTTCCTAAATAGTTTGATGACCGGATCCCATGAGTCGATCAAGTTCATGTATGCACCTATTTGGAGCCCCGGGTGTAGAAATGGAATTGATCCAACCTTACAGTGAAGAAGAGTAGTCATATTTCCACTTCTAAATGCTCCACCTTTATTCCAATTAGTCGACACTTAGATAAGTTTATTTTTAACCTTGAAACCAAATAAAAACACCGAATAATCCGGCATAAATTCCACGCCTTCCGGTCACTCCATTCACCAATAAAAATCACGTAATTTGCGTATAAGAAATGTGATAGCATCGGGCCTTCCATTCCACATTTTAATCCGGAGTATGCCCCTTTATCTACCGCACGCTTCATCACGCCCGAAAGACCTTCCATAGCAATAATGAATAAGAAAAGAGATAACTAATCACCTTCTCTTAGCCCCCAAAAGCACTGGAATTCCAAGGTAGGAGACCCATTTACCAAAACCAAAGCCTAACTCGCCATCAAGATGGCCACTACCCATTTTTGCCATCTTAAATGGAACCTCATTTTTTCCATAATCGAATACAAATAACCCCAATTTAACGAGTCGTTCGCCTTTTCCAGATCTACTTTAAAGAACACTCCTCTCTTTTTGACATTTTTAACCATGCAAACATCTCGTTCATAATGAGAAGGCCATCCAAAATTCTCCGATTAGCGAGAAAAGCCGGATTGCTCCTCCAAAATTAAACCCCCAATTATCATCCAATTCTTCTAACCAACACTTTGGATATAACCTTGTTAATACACCCAATCAAACTAATCAGCCGGAAGTCCCCCAACGAAACTGAGTCCTTACTTTTGGGAATTGGAGCAATAAAAGAGGACATGCACCCAAAGGTAAAAGAATCAGCATTAAAAAACTTAGAAAAGATCTTCAAAAAATCATCTTGAAGTTAAATCTGAAGTTAAACCCATTCGGACCCGGAGAATGATCTCTCGCAACTTCCAAATAGCGTCCTTAATTTCCGACAAAGAGAAAAGAGAGATAAGCCCGTTCGCTTCATAATTGCTCAAACTCTTTAGATTATTAGTATCCAATATCAGCCTTTCTTCCATTGGTTCCTTGAACTTTTTAGAAAAGAATTAGAACACCAAATCTTTCATAATAACTGGATTTGAAATCCAGCTCCCATCCACCAAAATCCCATGTAAGCGTGAAGTGCTTGAACTAGTTTAATAATTATTAACTAAATTAACTAAAAATAAACACTAAGTAATAATCTAGACTCTCTAAAACTCGACTAAACTACTAACCCGCAAGTGAACCGATCGAATCTAATAAAGCTAAGTAAGTCCGGATATCGAACCCACGAGACTCTTTAAATTACGTTTATTAGCTAATTAGACTCGACTACAAAACACGACTTATTAATTATATTTGTTTGGGGGATTTTTAATTAAAATACTAATTTAATACTATAATTAAAACTAATTAAGAAAACAAGTAAATTAAACAAGAGCAAAGTTTGTTGTGAAAATAAGATGATGATGAGAAGACTACCTAGGTTAGACTCCCTTAAATTTCAGTAATGACTTGACTCGGTAAAATATTCAGTTATGGACTGGGATCGGAAAATAGACACTTTAAAAGAAAACCCAAATAGGACCCCTGACCATTCTCAAGAGAAAACCTATGGATTTCTAACAAGTTTTAATACACACCAGTATTAAAAATCAAGTTCGCTTACAGTCACCCAATTGTTTATGATTTATTTCCTTTATACGAAATCCTACCTTACAGCGCGGAAATCAAAGGCAATTTACTATACTTAATTGATTTGATAAGAAATAATAAATAATCAATCCTAGACGGACTCCTTACGAAGAACTAAATCTAGCAAGATTAAATAGTAAAGACTTATCAATAACCTAGCACTTTACAGATTTAGGTTAGCAGCACACTTAGGTTTATTTAACAATATTATCCTATGATCTTATCGTGAAATCAAATCACAAAATAATCAAGAACACAAAGTAATTGACCTAATAGTAATCCTATCATATGACAAACAATAATCAAGGAAAACTATGGAATAAAGCTCATCAAACAATCCTAAGCATCCATACGCATCAATTAATTATAGACAATCTTTTACTAAATCATAAAAACCATAACGATAAATGATTCCCAAATCAAATCAAAACATCAAGATAAATTCATCATAAGCCTAGGCAGTTCATGCAATTAGCCTAGCATCTTAGGTTTAAACGAAACAAACATATAAGAATTCATGGCGATAAAATAATGAAACGAAAGAAATAATAGATAGCACCCATGTTCTTCTCCTTCAACCAATATGGGCAACACCAGCTAATTCTCCGACTCCAAAGCTGCCGAAAACTGCTCTCGGTTGCCTCAGAACTCACCAAATTCGTCTGGACTTCAAGGTATGCTTAATGGTGAGTTTAGGGGTCTTTATATAGCAACAGGGGTCCAAAAATAGGTTAAGACGGTTAAACAACGAAGTTTCTGGAATCTGGCACCGCCATCACACCCGCCGCGCGCGCGCGCGGCTCCTACTCCCCTGTCGCGCGGCGCACCAGCCAAAAGGGGGGGGAGGGGGGCTGGTCCACTTTGCTGTCCGGTTCATTCCTGTTCGGTCTGGTTCGTTTCCTGACACGTCGGTTCTCCGGTTCGGCTTGTTTTTGCTCATTTTTTGCCCTCTTTTCACCGGAATTAAAACCGAAACCTAAAACATACAACCGTGTTAGTAGTATACAAATCTTACGAGAAACCGACAAAAACTAATAAAATATTAAATAAAATATACAGGGGATGAAGTATATTAAACGTTATATCAAAGCGATTATTACTAAGATTAGCATCCAGAATCCCATGAAAGTATTTGGAATTCTCACCCCCTTCCAAAGCCCACCGGACCCTCGCCTTTTGTTTTAGGCCCTGATATTTCGCCTTTTCGAATTCTTTCACTACTCTAATATAATCTGCACTTTTGTCCAATTCGGCCTTGGTCAATTGTCTACTCTACTCTCCCCAGTATCTTGAATCAACCGAATCGCCTCTTTGTTCTTCTCATATTCCTCTTCTTGCCTATCGCTAACCCGCTTTAACCATTTTTTAATACGGTTTTTTTAACCACCTAAGCTTGGTAGTCAATGCCAAATTTGCATGACCAAAAAATATAAACCGTGAAGATTGCCTGCACGAACTCCTCAAAACCGTCAATGTCAAGCCATGATTTGTAAAAGAAAAACGGGATATGACCGAAATCACTCACCACCGAAGAGAGTAAAAGTGGTCTGTGATCTGAGCAAACTTTTGCTAATAAAGTCAAGAAACAAGCGCCAAGAGATCATAAATTCCTTACACACCAAGAACCTGTCTGTTTTACTGAATTTGTCGCCTTTTTCGGACACATACGTAAATAAGCCCCCACCCATATGAAATTCCTCAAGTTCGGTTTCCATGATAAATCGATTGAACGCATCGGCATTTAACGCTACAAACTTTGAGTTTAATCTTTTCCCCGGTTCCCGGACCTCGTTAAAGTCTCCAACCAAAACACATAATCCAACAATTGATCTTCTATCCACCAACAATTCGTCCCATATAATTTTCTCTCCACCGGATAATTGGGAGCATTAACATTGACAATAGTAATCAAAATTTCCAACTCCACCGGATCATTGGGAGCATAAACATTGAAAATAGTAATCAAAATTAAGGTGATGTTTAATACAGTGAATAGAATATAATAAACTATTATAAAATAATGAAAAAAATAGTGTTTGATTGGTAAATGAAATTGAATCGTTGATCTTTTAGCTAGTTCATTTCCTTCCCTATAAAATATCTCAGATTTATTCATCCACCCTCTTGTTTTCTTTTCATTTTATTTCGTCTTTCACATTCCATCACTTCCACCATACCACGGTTATCGTCGCCACCGCCACTATCACCACCGTCGTCGCACACCATCGCCGCCGCACACTGCCACCACCCACCACCACCAATACCCCCTCCAACCGCCGCCACCACACTGTCGCTCGCCGCCCACCACCGCCACCTATGAATCCATCTACCTCCGCCAACCACCATCATCCCATTACGCCTATCACCACCCCCACTACTGCCACAGCCACGACCACCCTGTACCTACCAAACAACATAAAGTAATGATTTATTTCATTCTCACATGGTAACCAAAACAAGACAATGAAGTGATATGATCCATTCCATTCATTTGACTATTTCGTTGTCTCATCCATTTCATTACCACCACATACCAAACATACCCTAAGAGCATCCACAATGCAAGAGGGGTGGTTTGGCACCGGACAAACGGGAGGGAGGAAGGCCACCGCTTAGTGAAGCAAAGTCTGTGGAGAATGTTTATGGGGGAGGACTTGGGAAGGACTGCACTTGGGCAGACCAACTCACATAGTTACATTCACACACACACACACACACACATATATATATATATATATATGTGTGTGTGTGTGTGTGTGTGATGAGTTTCATTACAAAATTTTCAAATTATTTAAGAACTTTTAACAACCAAAATTTTTTAACAAAGCTCCATATATTAATATTATTTGAGTGTAATTTTATCAGTTTTTATATCTATGTTTACGGTTATATTCATTCAAATTAGTTTTTACATATATCTAAATATTTTTTTACACATATGTAAATTTCTTATTACATAAATTTTACATGTGTAAATTTGTGATTTATATATGTAACAAAAAGTTTATATATAAATTATGATAAAGTTACTCTCAAATGATGTTAATATATATAAAAAAAATGTTTGTTGTTAAGAGTGTTTAAAAGTTCTTAACTTTTTTGAAGTTCTTAAAAAAACTCAACCTAGTTTTCTGTATTGTTACCAACCTGATGCTATGGTGAGAACACATAGTTGTTGCCCTTTGAATAAAAATCCATTTAAAACATCATAATCACTTTGAGTTTGAAACTGACAGCCCGCATACAATTCCCCAAAATCGGGTACGGACAGATACTAGTATCTATCTACACACACACACACACACAAACACACACAATTTTAATAATATTAAATGAGTTTCTGAAGATTTGTTGTTGTTGAAGAAAGTAAGAGTTTATTTAGAAAAGTTTGTAATCTAATGTGGAATTGATATGTCGGTTTATGAAGTTCTAGTATTGGTAATGCTCTAAGGGCATAAATTATACAACTTAGATCTCTATTTTTTTAGGATTTAATTAGTGTCTTGATGATATTGTTTGATTTAAATATGGTCTCTGGATTTAACAATATTAGTTTGGTCCACTAATTATGAAAGTATTTTTGTTATTTATTAAAAAAACTAAAATCTTACTATACTATTAAAGCAATACAAGGTCTCCATATGGTATTCAACTATCATGTCCACATAGCCTTCCAACTCATCAATTTTCCATTTATATAATTTTCACATGTTAATCTAAACATTAATTTTAAAGATTAACTCCTAAGTTGAAGAAAGTTTCAAAATAAATTTGTATAATCATCATTTATTGAGTGATAAAGATAATTAATTGTTTTCATTGTTATTTTATTTAATTTTGAGACCTTGTTATTTTATTATTATTTTTTTTTGGATTTTGGGAAATTATTTATGAACGTTTGAATTGGATGTATGGATGTTTTGATTGAAATGGTGGTTTAATTCACGTGGTTTGGATTATATTGTTGTTTTATTAAACACGCGTTTAATAAAAATTATAATTATATCTCATTGTTATATTCATATTTTTAGCATTTTATATGTCATATACTTAAATGTTTTATAATTTCAATAAAAATAGTTTTATAACACACAACTTATGCTACAACATCTACATATTTACGTTTCATAGTTTACATCATATAAGTTAGAAATATGTGGCATAACTTATAATTATCTCTTAAATTGTTAATTTTTTCTATTTGTCTTTTGTATGTTGGGTTCTTTTAATTAAATTAACAATGTGATACCTTATCTTATCTTATCTTACTATACTATTAAAGCAATACAAGATTTTCACATGACATTCAACTAGCATGTCCACATAAGCTTCCAACTCATCAATTTTTCATTTATTTGAAAGCCATGTGAAACATGTATTGCTTTAATATATTAGTTAGAAGTTAGACTAAGATAGAGCCCGTGTGATACATGGGTTGTTAAAAAATAAAATAAAAAATTTTAATTTAATAATATACATATTAGCATATCTTATGGATTCATAGGATATAAATAATTACTAAAATACATAGATTAGTAAGAATAATTTGTATTTGTATTTTAAAAGTAATAAAATGGAAGGTTGTGAATTTATACCAATTAAGAAAAGGAGAAGACTAACATCAATTAATCTTAGTTGAGTTGTTAAGCCATTAACATTTTAAAAGTAAGGTATTGAGTTCAATTCTCACCAACAACATATTTTTTATTTTATCATTCATGAAGGAAAAACTATAAAAATGGAAACTTGTACACTTGGAGCCTATGTGGAGGGTCTAATTGAATGACAAGTGGAGAAATTGTGTTGCTTTAATATATAGGAATTAATTGACGTTTACAATTAATTAAAATGTATATAGCACATACGCGTGCACACACACACACACATACTAAACGGGTGCGCTCGCGATGCGGGCGGGTGTTTGAAAGCAGACCCTTTTAATCACATAACACTTTTGAGTGTTTATGGTTATGGTTTGATTTAAAACCGTGAAACAGTTTAAACCAGATATCGGTGTGGTTTCACAGTTGATAATTTTACTTTTGGTCGGTTGGTCAATTTCAAAATTTCAAACCATAATCAATGGTTTGGTTCGCGGTTTATACCGAAAACCGGCCATATGAAACCAGACCAGACTGTAAATGTTGAATGCATTTTAATTTCTTTTATTATTTAATATTAGATATGTTTTGTTATATATATTAGATATAGTTAAAATACAATTGAACAAAGTCTTTTTAGATACAAATAAACTTGGATATAACAACTTTATATTAATCTAATTCCAGCATGATTTGTAGGAATCTTTGTTCTTGTTATTATTTCGTGTCTTAGGTCTTCCATTTATGTGACTAAAATTATCATTTTTCATATTATGATCCTCTAAGGTATCATATTTTGTTGATGCTTAGTTAGGATTGATGGTACATTTAAATTATTAATTATTTTAAACATTTATTATCATATCTTAAATTGTGAAACCAAAACCGGAACCATACCGTAAGTAACAGTTTAGTTTCAATTTTCAGTGGCTAAGTTTTGGTTTTGGACGACAAAAAACAATACTAACGTTAGGTTCACAAGTTTAACTTAAAAACCATCATAATTGGCATTGAACGCCCCTACGTAACATATTAATTTGTTTAAATTTTAAAATTATAACAATTTCATATTCAAATTAAAGAGAATAAAATGTTCGTTTTATGGTATAATTTTTCTACAAAAATATTAACGTATGAAAAAGTTATTGTCGTTTAAAAATCATGGATGAGAAGTTAGTTTAAAACTGAAATTAAAAACATAATATGGTTAAAGATGAGGAGGTAAACTTGTA
>NW_027502993.1:0-39567 GCF_021521415.1 Bidens hawaiensis
TGTTTATTATTTAGAGATATAAGAATAAAAAAAGTTTTTTTTATCGTCAGTGAATGTTACATTCACAGAAGAGTTTATGCTCGGGCTATCTAGTGTACATGTGAGACTCATTAACACACACAAGTCTATAATATATATAAACGAAAACCCAAAAATCCTAGGTGTCGCGATGTGGTCGCTCCCCTCTCTTTTGGAGTCACCAGATTTGCTTGATTTTTAAATGGAGGCTTCTCATGCATTTGACCCAAATTCACAGGTATGGGTCTTATCAAACCCATATATTACTTAAACAGGTTATAACATCTCATTAAATTAAAAACTAATCTCACTAAATATTTGATATAATAATCCTATAAAGTAGGGATATACTAAAAGTTAATATATGATTTATTTAAAAAAAGATGTATATTATTTATAATTAAAAAACCAATTTGTAGTAATAAAAATAAACGGGTCTTTGGTCTTATCAAACCCATATAGCTTTTAAACCGGGTTATAACATCTCATTTATTTGTGAAACAATTTATCATCAAACCATAAGTATATTATTAACTTTCGTACAATAAAAATGATAAGAATTCAAAAAATAAATAAATATTAGAAACAATAATTTAAAAACAACCCTCGTAATATATATAAACGGAAACATAAAAATCCTGCGCTGTCGCGATGTGGTCGCTCCCCCTTTTTCTAGATTTGCTTGATTTTTAAATGGAGGTTTCTCATGCATTTGACCCGAATTCACGGGTATGGGTTTTATCAAACCCATATATTACTTAAACGGGTTATAACATCTCATTAAATTAAAAACTAATCTCACTAAATATTTGATAATAATCCTATAAAGTAGGGATATACTAAAAGTTAATATATGATTTATTTAAAAAAAGATGTATATTATTTATAATTAAAAAATCAATTTGTAGTAATAAAAATAAACGGGTCTTTGGTCTTATCAAACCC
The DNA here is from genome assembly GCF_021521415.1 of Bidens hawaiensis. Taxonomy (NCBI): domain Eukaryota; kingdom Viridiplantae; phylum Streptophyta; class Magnoliopsida; order Asterales; family Asteraceae; genus Bidens; species Bidens hawaiensis. The sequence continues at coordinate 964 of NW_027502993.1, forward strand.
ATATAGCTTTTAAACCGGGGTTATAACATCTCATTTATTTGTGAAACAATTTATCATCAAACCATAAGTATATTATTAACTTTCGTACAATAAAAATGATAAGAATTCAAAAAATAAATAAATATTAGAAACAAATAATTTAAAACAACCCCCGTAATATATATAAACGGAAACATAAAAATCCTGCGTGTCGCGATGTGGTCGCTCCCCCTTTTTCTAGATTTGCTTGATTTTTAAATGGAGGTTTCTCATGCATTTGACCCGAATTCACGGGTATGGGTTTTATCAAACCCATATATTACTTAAACGGGTTATAACATCTCATTAAATTAAAAACTAATCTCACTAAATATTTGATATAATAATCCTATAAAGTAGGGATATACTAAAAGTTAATATATGATTTATTAAAAAAAGATGTATATTATTTATAATTAAAAAATCAATTTGTAGTAATAAAAAATAAACGGGTCTTTGGTCTTATCAAACCCATATAGCTTTTAAACCGGGTTATAACATCTCATTTATTTGTGAAACAATTTATCATCAAACCATAAGTATATTATTAACTTTCATACAATAAAAATGATAAGAATTCAAAAAATAAATAAATATTAGAAACAAATAATTTAAAAACAACCCCCGTAATATATATAAACGGAAACATAAAAATCCTGCGTGTCGCGATGTGGTCGCTCCCCCCTTTTTCTAGATTTGCTTGATTTTTAAATGGAGGCTTCTCATGCATTTGACCCGAATTCACGGGATGGGTCTTATCAAACCCATATATTACTTAAACGGGTTATAACATCTCATTAAATTAAAAACTAATCTCACTAAATATTTGATATAATAATCCTATAAAGTAGGGATATACTAAAAGTTAATATATGATTTATTTAAAAAAAGATGTATATTATTTATAATTAAAAATCAATTTGTAGTAATAAAAATAAACGGGTCTTTGGTCTTATCAAACCCATATGCTTTTAAACCAGGTTATAACATCTCATTTATTTGTGAAACAATTTATCATCAAACCATAAGTATATTATTAACTTTCATACAATAAAAATGATAAGAATTCAAAATAAATAAATATTAGAAACAAATAATTTAAAAACAACCCCCGTAATATATATAAACGGAAACATAAAAATCCTGCGTGTCGCGATGTGGTCGCTCCCCCTTTTTCTAGATTTGCTTGATTTTTAAATGGAGGCTTCTCATGCATTTGACCCGAATTCACGGGTATGGGTCTTATCAAACCCATATATTACTTAAACGGGTTATAACATCTCATTAAATTAAAAACTAATCTCACTAAATATTTGATATAATAATCCTATAAAGTAGGGATATACTAAAAGTTAATATATGATTTATTTAAAAAAAGATGTATATTATTTATAATTAAAAAATCAATTTGTAGTAATAAAAATAAACGGGTCTTTGGTCTTATCAAACCCATATAGCTTTTAAACCGGGTTATAACATCTCATTTATTTGTGAAACAATTTATCATCAAACCATAAGTATATTATTAACTTTCATACAATAAAAATGATAAGAATTCAAAAAATAAATAAATATTAGAAACAAATAATTTAAAAACAACCCCCGTAATATATATAAACGGAAACATAAAAGCGATGTGGTCGCTCCCCCTTTTTCTAGATTTGCTTGATTTTTAAATGGAGGCTTCTCATGCATTTGACCCGAATTCACGGGTATGGGTCTTATCAAACCCATATATTACTTAAACGGGTTATAACATCTCATTAAATTAAAAACTAATCTCACTAAATATTTGATATAATAATCCTTTAAAGTAGGGATATACTAAAAGTTAATATATGATTTATTTAAAAAAAGATGTATATTATTTATAATTAAAAAACCAATTTGTAGTAATAAAAATAAACGGGTCTTTGGTCTTATCAAACCCATATAGCTTTTAAACTGGGTTATAACATCTCATTTATTTGTGAAACAATTTATCATCAAGCCATAAGTATATTATTAACTTTCATACAATAAAAATGATAAGAATTCAAAAAATAAATAAATATTAGAAACAAATAATTTAAAAACAACCCCCGTAATATATATAAACGGAAACATAAAAATCCTGCGTGTCGCGATGTGGTCGCTCCCCCTTTTTCTAGATTTGCTTAATTTTTAAATGGAGGTTTCTCATGCATTTGACCCGAATTCACAGGCATGGGTCTTATCAAACCCAGATATTTCTTAAATGAGTTATAACATCTCATCAAATTAAAAACTAATCTCACCAAATATTTGATATAAAAATCCTAAAAAGTATGGATACACTAAAAATTAATATCTGATTTATTTGAAAAAAAAAATATATTATTTATAAATAAAAAACCAATTTTATAGTAAAAAAAATAAATTGGTCTTGGGTCTGATCACCAAACCCAAATAGCGTTTAAACCGGGTTATAACATCTCATTTATTTGTGAAACAATTTATCATCAAACCATAAGTATATTATTAACTTTCATACAATAAAAGAAATAAAAACTCAAAAATAAATAAATTCTATAAACAAATAATATAAAACAACCCCCGTAATACGGGGGATAAAAACTAGTATAATATAAATGTGTGTGCATGTATGCATGTATATATATCTATATGTAGTATGCTTATATATGCGTGTACGTATAAGTATATGTATGTATGCATGCATATATATATATATGTGTGTCTATGTACATTAGTGTGTATGTATGTATATGATATATGCGTGTACATATGTATGTATGCATATATATGTGTCTATGTACATTAGTGTGTATGTATGTATGTGTCTGTATATACTTATTTATGTGTGTATATGTACATGTGTACGATGATGATGATGTACCAATAGCATTGCTATTGGTGGGATATACTGAGTACGATGATGATGATGATGATGTACATGTGTGCGCCCCTATACATATACAAGGTACAGTTTTAAAGTGGAACACAAGGTACAATTTTAGTTTCTCACTTAACACATAAGGGCATTAGTATGCATAAAGTTCCATTGTTAAAGTGGAACACAAGGAACAATTTTAGTTTCTCACTTTCCGTCTGTAAGTGTCTTATTTTTTTTGTTTCAAGTTGTCTTTTCTTAATCAATGCTCAGCTGTTTAAAAAAAGTATAAAGATATCTGCATCTAGACAAAAGACTAGCAATACCATATTTTTTAAAACACTAAAATTTTTTTTACTGGAATTTGCTTTAAAGGTATGCATCAGTAACAAAAGACAAGAAAAACAAACAGAAGGAGGTCACACTGGGTTCAAAAGTAACCAAATCAGCTTCTGAAACTAAATCGCAAATTAGAACGTTTCCAAATGGATTGATTGTTGAGGAACTTGAAATGGGCAAACCCAATGGAAAACAAGCAACTGCTGGTAAAAAGGTGAGGTGTTTTAACAAAATTTTACATCCAAAGTGCAAATACCATTCATTTGAACAGTTTTGCCTTTTTTTTTTCACTCATTAGATTAGTATGTGTTACATTGGAAAGCTAAAGAAGAATGGAAAGATCTTTGACTCGAATATTGGGCAGGCACCTTTCAAGTTTCGTCTAGGTACTCTTTTTGTGATTAGGTGGCATTATAATTACTTAATGTCACATGATTCAATGTGCTGAACTTTGTTGTTTTGTTTTTTTAAGGTGTCGGGCAAGTTATATCAGGATGGGATGTTGGTGTTAAAGGTAGTGTTTCTGCTTTACTATACGTTTTCTTTTCTGATTTCTGCAGTTACTTAGCTTGCATTTGGTTAATTTTGTTTGTTTCAGGGATGCGTGTTGGGGATAAAAGAAGACTAACTGTTCCTCCATCTATGGGGTATGTTCTTATTCTCTATGGGTTCATTCTCGTTACGTTTTATCTCCAATGGTTTCAACGGGTGCAAGCCAACGTGTTAAAATTGGGTTGTGTCAAATGGGTAAAATTTAAAGGTAGAAAGGCCGCATTGTTTGTCATTGAGTGAGTTTCATGTTATGGGTTTTTGTGTAATGGGTCAAATGGTACGGGCCAAAAAGCTAGCTACAAAAGAAATGGGTCGGATGGGATTGAAATGTTAAGTGGTTAATACTTATCTAAAGGCGGTTTGATTTTTGTTGCGTCAGGTATGGTGCTAAAGGTGCTGGTTCAGACATCCCACCAAATGCATGGCTGGTTTTTGATGTTGAACTGATAGATGTCAACTAGTTGCAGAAAAGATTTGTTGGATGTTTTGGTTTTGTCATCAATGCCAAATTTTGAAACGTTGTTATATTTAGTATTTAGTTTCGGTGCTTAAACCTTATGATATAAGGTTCGATGATATTAATGATGAAACATTTATTTCAAAGCCAAACCTTAATGTGAGATGAATTTGATTTGTAGGATTTTTTTACTTAAGAAATTGGATTACAACAGTTTTTAAGTGTAACTGGAATCAATCTACTATCACTTTCAGTTGACACATGTGATGTCAATGAATCTTAAACTGCTTCTAGTTTAAATTCGTTTTTATCCGATTGCATATTTTGTTAGACGAGTTTGTTAACTGATTGCAATCATATCAAACTGTTCTTTTGCATCTGCAAGCATCTGTTTGATGAGACTCTAACCAAAGCTGAATCACAATATCTTTTATATTTGAACCGAAACAAGTGACTTTGCTTTTGAATTATTTGTTTAATGACCCTTTTATTATGTCATTTTAAACTATATTTGTTTGAATATTTTATCATTACGATGAAAAAGGTGAAAAAGATTTAATTGTCTGTGTGAGAAACATTTTACCATTTCATTTTAAACTATTTGTTTAGAGGTTTTATTATTATTTGTGTGAAACATTTTACCATTTCATCATTTTAAACTATTTCTTTGGATATTATGGTGCAAAAGATGTTTCATCGTCTATGTGAGAAACATTGATGTTAAACATGTTTTGCGGACAAAATTCCCTACTTGTTTTTTAATAAAATCATATTTTGTAAGTGAAAAAAGAAAAAGAATTAAAGAGATCATGACAAGAAACAATCATTATAGAGTGATAATTTCAAAGAAAAAAAAATGGTAAGTCACCTTAACTAAATCACTTGGTAAGTCGCCTTAACTAAATCACTTAAGTAGCATGCGTCCAATATATATTTGCAACGTCGTCTGACTATGATGGTGACGTGACGTTCTGATTTCAAGGTTATGAATCCAATTAATATTCAGTTGTATAACATATAAAAAAACTCAAATACAACTTTTAACAACAATCAATCAATTAGCACCCCTTTCCTTATCATACATCTCCAATAAACATAACCCTAATCTTAACACCTACCATTATACTTTCAAACACCCACCCAACCTTCTTTGTCTTCCAACACCAATCAATAAACATTCAAATGATTTCCAAACTAAACCAACCTTATACTCGGCTAACATTGAACCCACATACACACAACATTTTATCAGCACGAAACCCCAAACGTTGACGTGTTCAGTTTAGACCCGTTATTTTCTGGGCCTAAACCCCGTGACGCATTTGTAGGGTTGTTTCTTTGAAAGTGGACGTAGCAGCCATGACAGGTGGCAAGATGGTTGGTACGGGTTCAAATCTTGATTTCTTAAGGTTCTGTGGCTCGTGTTGGTGGCCCGGTAGAAAGCTGCCAAGTATGACCTAAAGATAATAGTTGTGGTCAATTGGTCAAACATGATTATTATTGACATCAAGATTGAAGGTTATAATTTATAACAAATAACTAACCGGTCAAATAAAAAAAAATAGTCTCTATTGAAAAAGGTCAAATGAAAATGAAAATACTAGCTTTGAAGGGAGCCGGTCAAACAGGTGGGTCAAAAGTGGACCCACTAACCCGCAAACACGGCCCGTTTAATGCATAAAAGCTCTCTAATCACTTTATTCAAAAGTAAGAGAACCATAATGATATTTAAAGCATTAATTATTTACAAAATATGGATCAGTCCACCTCAAAATGACCCGGTATCAAGCTACAGCACTATCCATTTGGCCCGTTACCAAACCCAGCCAGAAAATGAAAATGGCCCTACCTGAATGGAACCCGCAGCTACCAGCATACCAGCAAGGCCTCCACCCAAAACACGTCCATCAGGACCCGCCAAAGAAACACTCATCCCACCCGACACACCTTTTGCTCCACCACAGTCATTTGACACAAATGCACCCGACAAAGAAAGAATGTCAAAACGACCCTGCAAGAGTTTCACATAGCAAAATTTCAAATAGTTTTTCACAATAGTTTCTAATAAAGAAAACGAATAAAAAAAAGTTGTACCTCGTATGTTAAAGTGCCTCCCGAAGAGTCAGGCTGACGAAGCGTTACATTTGAAATTGAACCGTTTGCAGCAAGAACACATATAGCTTTTGAACCATGTTGAGCAAAGGATATAATCTTCATATTAACATCCTAAAAACACAAAAAAGAAGCTTAAAAAATGCAGCAATTTTAATTAACATACTCTTAATCTCTTATTACAAAAAAAAAAAAGAAAAAGAAAAAAAACTGAAAAGGTTCCTACACATAGATCTATATATATGGCCAACTTTCATAATTTCATAAAACATATTAGAAGTATTCAAAATGCTCACTTCAAATCGGCTCGTTTAATGTGTGTGTAACTTAAAACCATATGGCATATTTTACTGAAAAAATAAAGAATCATAATTTCATAAAACATATTAGAAGTATTCAAAATGCTCACTTCAAATCAGCTCGTTTACTGTGTGTATAAGTATAACTAAAAACCATATGGCATATTTTACTGAAAAAAATATAAAGAAAATTTCTTAATAGCTTAAGATTTAGTTTAGTTCATTTAACGAGAAAAAATTACAACCCAAATTTTTAACATATATGATATATGTAGCTCATAAACGCTGCATTATTGTATGTTACAAAAACTAATTTTAGTTCTTATACATATCCACGTCAATGTGTAAAAATACAGATTTTAAAAAAAAAAATATAAGCCGGATTGACGAGCCGAGCTCAAGCCCAATTTTCAGCTCATTGAGATAAATGTGCCGAGCCCACCCTGGCTCGACTCAGCTCGGCTCATTTACAGCCCTGGAAAAGTGATTTACGAAAGAAACCCATAACAACCAGCACTATCCCTTTTTTCAGGTGAAATGTGAAGTCAAATTATCAATTTCTCGAATTGTTTATCATTGACCAATAGTCAAAAAAATTTCATCAAACAATGCAAAGTTCATAAACGGGGAGAGTAGATATGCTCATATTTTTAGGAATGAAAAAAAAAATAGATACAGAACAGATTATCATATGAAATTGGAAATACCTCTCCAGAATTAACTGTAAGCACATGGGGCGTAAAATTGGGACCGTATGAGTATGCAACTTGTTCACCTACAGCATAAAGATCATCAAAAACAATAAATATGAAACCAAGTATCAAGAAAATTAATTACAATGAATAAAAATTCAATCTTTAAACTAAATCAGAACCCTACAACACCAAGATCATGAAAAACAATGAATATGAAACCAAAGATCAAGAAAATCAGTTACCACTAATAAAAATTTAATCTTTGAACAAAATCATAATTTTCCTTATTTCATTAGCACAGGTCTACAAGAGCACAATCACAAATTTGATTTCACAATTAGAAATCACCATAACTTAATCAAAGTGACTGAATATTATTCAAAAATTTTAAGCATGTTACATAAAACAACAAAGTGGGAGCAAAAGTTAAACTAACAAACGGTTCAAAAGTGCACATTAACGAGCACACATACTTACAAATCTAACAAGATTCAAAATTTCAAAAATACGATTGAACATAATATGATGTATGAACATAATAATCAAGCTTTATAAAATGCAAAATAAAGTCAAAAGACTTTTCTTTTTGTGCAGAAAGATTCTGTTGGGCAAGAGTGAATGAGTGGGTATAAATAGTAACCCATTTGACTTGATAAAAAAATCAGAATAAGAGGATGGTGATGTGTGGCTGACTCTTGTTCTTTATATAAGGGACCCAGTACAAGAGCAATAAATCCATCAAAGATCTAGCTAGGTCTTACTCAACATGAAACATATGCACATGAAAAGGGTCTACTGAATTACCTTTATACCCTCATGCGTCGGACAAAGGTATATTGCCTTGAACAAAAGTAAGCTTTTTAAAGATAAAAAAGAGGTTAAAAAAGAGGTTATTTATAGACACCCTTTCAATCTCTTTCTTTTTTTTCTATCATAAGACCCTGTAATATTTATGATTGCCGGCTACTTCATCATCCTCCGGCCACGTTCTGGTACCTTTCAAAATGACTCACTGGCACTATTCAATTGCAATCAATACCTGCACCATTCAATTGCAATCAATACCTGCAATCAATTTTGGAGGCGCATCACTTGAGGAGTCGCCCATCAGTTACCAGCCCATTGAAGACATTGCTCAATGACAGCATTCAATCGTTCCCCATATCTAGGGTTACAAATCGACCTTATAACCACCGTCATTCATCCGGCTATCCACGTCTCCAATGGACATCATATTCTGACAATTGACATACCTTGTTCATTATCATCTGCATCTCCAGGTTTGTCTTTCTCCTAGCCAGTCTCATTCAATGATAACGTTTTTATTGTGTTCTAATTGTTACTTTCTATGCTATATAAAAACAGGAAGACAATTGTTCATCACCAGACTCTCTGCACAGGTATGTTATACTCTTCCTTTGTATGGTCAATTTGCGTGATTCTTGATTATTCATTACTGATTTTGATTATTTCTTACTCTGAACCGTCCAGTTTGCCGCAAATCTCAAACCATTTCCCTTCAGTTTTAGGTATGATTATTTTGTACCTCATTTACAGCCCTAGGTCAACCTAACCTTGCCCAGCCCATTCTGTCCCAAACTTATAAAATGATCCCTTTTGCCCCAATCCATTTTTTTTAATTAACAACCAACAAATGGATTAGGGTGGTTAAGGTACTGTCGACACCAACCAACAGCTGAAGTTGAAAATACAACGTACGATTATTTTAATACAAGTTTGTGTAACGAGTCAAAGTATATTGGTACATTAATAATCTTAGTTTTTTGATCCGTTTGAAGTTATACACAACCCAAGTTGCCCCGTTTAAAAGTTAATGGGTCAAAAACTGTCATCTCTTTTGATTTCCTAATGGTAACTGACATAATTGTTGGTAACTGACATAATTGTTGGTAGTCTAACTCTACAAACAATGATACTAAAAACTAATGGTTGCTATATGATTGTACAAATCTTCATATATAGTTAAATATTTATCAGCTACTACTTAGGATGAATGTTTATTTATGTTTCTCTGTTCGATTTCGACTCAACATACAATTTACTTTGATAAATGGAAGTATGCATGAGTTCTGGTATATAATGCACACCATTTCATGCTTCAAAACATTCCTCAAAATTGGTGTCAAGCTCGGTTCTCTATGACCTATCACAGCTCGTGATCGGATCGTTTCAAGATCTTTTCCTAAAGCTCAATCTCGTCTCATGAGTTGTATTTTAACTTTTTAAGGCTCGAGCTTGGATCAAGCTAGGCTCATATTTTATTTTTTAGTTAAATAATGAAGTTTTTATATATTTTGAGAAAAATCTTAATTGAGTTTAAGGTTGGCTCAAGCTTGCGTAGTACCTTAAACAAACCAAAACTCGTTAAGACTTGACGAGCCAAAACGAGCTTCCCAAAAGATGACTTAACTGTTGAATTTGTTTTGTGAAAAAAATCATAGCAACATATGTAATTAGTAGTGGTAACTTAGGTTACGAGGATGTGTGGTAGTGCTAAAACTTTTATATGCACTTTGGTACCAATAGCCAACCTGTGGCTGTCACTCACATAATTTTGACTCGGTTTTTTTATTTTATTGATTTCCGGACAGGACTGGGGACTTACCCGTCCTAAGTAATTGAAGGCGGATCCAGAAATAACAATGGGTCAATTGCTAAACTTGGTTCAACATACAGATGTAAGCAAAATTTTGTAATAATTCGATAATTAGATGTTTGCGTGTTTGTCAAATTATTATTTGATTAAGGTATTTTAGTAGATAAAATGACCAAAAAGAACATTTATGATAAGTAAAAGAGACATGTTTTATGAAATATGAGAGGGAGTCTAACAAAATGGTAAATAACAGACTTCTTATTGTACATGGTTTAGAGCTAACGACTCACGTTTTGGGGTACAGGATCTGTACCGAGAGTTATGCATATTGGACAAATTGGAGCAAGATGAGCAAGAGAAGAACCAAGGAGTGCTTAATTCCACTCCCATTTCAAAAGGTTAAAATCACAATTCAGTTTTCTAAATATCTATTGGAAATTACATCACTGGGTGGTTCCAAAGTTTGCAATGTTTGGTTTGATGTATATTTAAGCTTTTGATAAAATGGCTAAAGTTCCCTTGGTAATTAACTTACTGATACTTGAAACGGAAAATGATTAATCAATTTTGAAAACTAACCAAAAAAAGAAATATTGTGAACAATTTTTTAATTATTTTATTCATATACATGTATAATTATTTATGCCTATATTATTTAGTTAGTTTTATTGTAATTATTATTGTAATAATATCTTTCATGTAACATATATTTATTATATTAAATAAAAGTTATTATATATTGTATAAGTAGTCAAGCTCGTTATGTGAAGCTCGATTCGAGATATAACGGGCGGCTTAGCTCGTTTACATCCCTATGCAACATACTTCAGTCATATGCTTCATATATTTGTCTAATTGTTTGTGAAATAGTTTATTAAACTCAACTAAGCCTACTGACATTTTGCAGGCCGTAAGTTGTTTCTAATGCAAACACTGAAAGGCCAAAATGTCACACCCCGCCAAAACGAAGGCAAGTGACGTCATGTATACCGTAAGCATATGATTATCGCCAACATAAATGAGTAACACCCCGGCTAAAGTGGAATACGCCCGAGTGTGACGTACAGATTGCTCAAAACACATGTGATACTATTAAGTGACAATATTATCATTAATTTATTTAAACAACAAGTACACAATTTTGGAAGTAAGAGAAATACAAATAAATACACATTTAAGCAATTCGTCAATTTAAGTTGAATATCCTAAGTACTAATGTCTTCGTCATTTCAACGTTCTCTAAATAAGGTACTTGTAGCATATATATAAAATAATGTCAACTAAATGAATAGTTGGTGAGTTCACACAAGTTTTGATATAAATACATAAAAATCTACATTCCATGAACAAGCGTAAATGAGCAAGTAAGGTCCTTTCCAATTGGGATTGTGCACCAACGTACTCGGATAATAGCGCAAGTAAGTGTCTTTTCCGTTGGTAATAACCAACGTACTCGGATCGGGGGTCCCTATTCCACTCATAACATCGAGGTCCTGAGTGCATTGGGGGGCGTATGATCATACTTAATGAGAAACCATGAGCACGTAATCTTTGAGCAAGTAAGCAAATAAACACACAAGTCCATGTATCGAATTGTAGTTTGTAAATAATGAATAAATGAAATTGTATTGTTGATAGGATATATATGCTACCCCCAAAATGTATAAAAGCGTTAAAAAGAGGGTGTGAGAAACTCACCTTTGCAATTGGATGATAACTTGATATAATAGCCGAAAGCGTGCTTAAGGAAATAAATGATCGAACCTCACAAACTATAATTAAAAAGGAAATACAAAATTTAAAGACTAACTATCGGGATTATAAAAGTTAATTAATATTAGTTTTAGGAATTATGCGTTATTTAAATAACTATTTCATTAACTTATGGCAAATGGGGACTTGAGAATTTTTAATTAGAACAATGAATAAAGTTTATAAAAGTCATTTGATGTTTATTAGTTTAAAAATGAGTTGTAGATACATAATTATAACTTATTAATATAATATTAAATAACAATATTAATAATAGTTTATCATTAAACGTTTTTTTCCAAGTAACATAATTAATTAATTTACTAATTAATTAACTTAAATGTTTTGCATGAATTCTTTTAAAGAAATTATAAATATTAGTTTATGTTGAAATAAAATAAACAATAATTAATTTACTCAATTATTTATTTAAAGATATGAAGTATGTTATATCTATTGTGAAATATTTTAAATAAAAGAAATTTTTATAAATCATCTTATTTAAAGGAAAGTTTATAAGTTTATAATGATCAACAAATCATAAGATTTAGATAAATATATATTCATGCTTGTTCTTGCATAATAACTAGATTTGATCTAAGATTTAGAAAAATCATAGTGTTTATCTTGGATATCCATGATCATATTGATTCTTAAAACCAAAATATAAGATTTTTATGATAAAAGTAACATGATCATGAAGAACAACTTATGAACAAGTATGAACATTCAAGATAAATATCAAAACAATAGCTATAAAATGGATAAAGTGGTAAAAACTTACTTGTTAGTGATCTTAAGCTTAAGAAAATAATGTATTGAGGTGTGAAAATAATGGAAGATTTGTCCTCCTTTTATAGTGAAAATATAGAGTTGTTATGTCTTATGGAATTAAAGAAATTAAATCATGTTTAATATAATTAAAACACAAATTAAAAATAGTTTAATGGGTCATGCAAAATGTTTAACTATTTTAATAAACTTTATGTAATTAAAACATATATTAGTTTTTTTATTGGTTTAGTAACATAATATGAAAAGATGATGATAATGATAATGATAATAATAATAATAATAATAAAAGTAGTAGTAGTAGTTAAATAATAATTCTAGTAAAATGCATGGGACATGTACATAAATATTTGATCTTGATTATGAATGTTTTAAATTTGTATGTAATACTACAAGGGTGGTGAAAAATATATTTGCATAGAAATGATCACATAAAATACATTAACGAAAATTGAGATTAATTAATAATATTATAAAAATATATAAATTTAAATAGAAGCAAAACCGAAAATTTAAAACGGGTCGGGTTTTCGGGTTTAAAATTTAACGAATGTTACAGGATTCTCAACTTTTAGAAATTTCGTCCCGAAATTAAAATAAAAATAAAATTTTAGAAGAAAACAACTAAAAGTTGTTCAAAGTTTAAACAATTTATACATACATGTTTAAATAATAAAAATAATAACGCCGATCTTTGAATGAACCGAAAGACGCCACAAATGGGAAATATGACAATGACACTTATATATAAGATGTACCAGCGGCGTATCCACAATGCCCTTATAATATTGCATTTGTCCCGTTTTTTTCCAAAATCATTCCAAGTTTCGAGTTATTTCACACGACAGAACTTATTATATTTTCCTTGCGAGGACTTTGATAATTACGTGTCGACCCATAATTAGCTCTATCGTTGGATGGTCCATATAACTTGCTCTATTGTGTGGTTTTAAGACATAGACATTTGATAGACAAATAAAATTCATATAGAACGTTAAAAATAAATAAATAAAATAAAAAAATAATGAATTAAAAGGGTAAAAACATTACAAAACACCTTAATAGACCGTTCAGGCCAAGGGCAATGCAAAAACACTAAATCAAGTAAATAATATCATCGTGTCTAAACCAAGTAAACGATGTTAAAAACGAAATAAACGAGGTAATGAAGTCAAAGAATGAAACATTTAGAATCATAACATGTAATTGAAATAATAGGGTCGAGAATAACGTGGCAGGTAAACGTAGCATTTAACCAACGAAGTATGGACATGTAAATTGATAACTCATTTCAGTTTGAGAATAGCTTAGATAAACGAAACTTTTTATTAATCAAAATACCATGATGTTTAACAAATGGAAATCTCCGAAAGAATGCAGCGCGATTAACGGTAACATTGAGGTGAAATGAAGTGAACATTACAGCATATAAATTAATAATTTGAAATAAAACGGATAAACGAAATTCTATATTCACATTATTAAAATCCATTTAAGTTTGTGAAAGAAAAGTTACAATAGCAACCTTGAGTTTATCAAAGTGGACAATTGAAATTTCGAAATCAAAATAAAGCATTGATTCCAGATTGATGAAATCAAGAACAACATAATGATTTAAATAAAACATCGAGTGAAAGAGAAGTACACAAATAAACATAACAATTTGTGTAAAATATAACATAACATAAACTCGGCATGTACAAGGGACACAATCCCAGTTCTAAGTAAACGAATTCGTTTGGAGAGAACCAGTCACCGATAGTAAAATGTAGAAATAAAATGAAAATACGGTTTCTATTAGGTAGCTATACATACATGTTCATAGTCCCAATTTCCACTTAACGGTTTGAGAAAAATGGGTCATAGACCACGAGATTTGAAATAACAAACGTAAACCGATTTAATAAAGCGAATAAGAATGATGTACGAATTTCGTAAAAATATAAACGAATATGGATCAAAGATCAATGAACAATCAAAATAAACTTCGTAACCAATATTCTAAAGAAGTGGATATAAAAAAAATAACTTTGGGTACGTCCGAAAAATACGTGAAGAAGAAGTTAAAGAAAAGAAAATGTAGTTTGTGACACTTGTCTTCTCTAATGCAGGTTTGTTTGTGGCATGAAAGTTGACGTGGGATGGTGCCATGATTTCTTAGCCGAAACTCATTGGCGTTAACGAAGGGGAAAGAAGGGAAGGGATATATCATATATTTTAATTTACGAAAATCGGTTGTAAATCGTGGTGTTTTTATATCTCATGGTGAATTTAGATTATTCTATTTTAGTTAGGCAAAACGTTTTTAACTAGCGATAAAACTTGAGAACTTTATGAAATCCTTAACGTAAAAATAAATGTTTTCTTTTGGCCAGCGGCCTAGGAAAAAGATTGTCAGATAACCTGACTTGTTGAATGAAATATAGCCTCAAAAGGGCTTAAGATTTGTTTGAAACAAAACGTTTACTTTAAATACGGTTTGAAATAATAATTACATTATTATTAGAGGTGACGATAATACTAGTAATAATAATATTACTAATCATAATAATAATAAAAATATTATTGAATGAAAAAAAAAATAGTTTCAAAAGTGCTTAAAACTTGTTTGAAGCAAATATTTAACTTTAAATATTATAATAGTAGTGACGATTATACTAGTAATAATAATATTACTAATATCTATAATAATAAAAATATTAACAATAATAATAATAACAATTCTAATAATAACCATATTGATAATTACCGTATTAATAATGATGATGATGACGGTGATGGTACTAATAAAAATAGTAGTAGTAATATTATGGTAATATTAATAACTTTATTAATAATAATAATAATAGAGGTAATAATTTTTTTTAAAGAAAATCCATTTGACTGAAGATTAAAATAACTAAGGACTTGGGATTAGGCGCGAGGTGTTAGTAAAAGAAATAAAATGTAGAAAAGTATGCAAAAGAAAATATAGACGAGTTTGATGAGTTTTGTAAAATTCTAAGTATTGAAACCGAAAAATCGTATAAGGTCGACAAAGGATGTGGGGTTAGGATATTGCATGGCGGAAACAAGTTAGGCCTTCTAAAGTATGGTGAGTTTGCTAAGGTCACCACAATGTTAGTAGGCTTGAAGCCTGAGGTTAAACACGTGGTTGAGACAAATGGTTAGGTACAGTTCTTGCAGATGGGTGAGTGGCGTTGAGTTTGGGTAGGTTTTAGCAAAAGTGGTACCACAGATTGAAGTATATCAACGTTTCAGGTAAGTAAAGTGGTGGAATTTATACATACTATACAAAGGGTGTGTTTCAGGGCGAGGCCTTTCGGTTGGGTTTAGTTTGCGTTTCCAAGAATGGTGCTGGTTTGAATTTGAATTAACTATAGCGATGAAGGTAGGTGCGGTCAAACGTGGGGTGATCGGGTTCGCGGAGGCCATTTACTTGATAACTTGGATTGTCAGTTTGCGAGTTGAGTGTAACAACTAGGAAAACAAGGAAGTATGATACGAAACGTGAAGAATTCGCGTGACTTGAGACGTAAGTATGAAAACGACTAATAGATACAAGTAAAGAAAAGAAATCACATGAAACAAATTTGAAATCGAAATTGGAATTCCCATGAAACGTCATGAGTTTTCACCTTTCAATAAACGAAAACCTCATAAATTATTGAATAATCATATTGAAAAAAAAATATTAAACTTACAATAAATAATGAAATCGAATGTTCGTAAACCACCATGACTTTTTAAATTTTCATTTCTAAAACATAAGGGTAAATAAATATGGAAATAAGGTAATCGAATTGAAATTCGACCATTCATGTATCACCCTAACTTTTTGAATTTTCAATTCTAAAACATAATAGTAAAGTAACAAAGGAATCGTTTGAAATTCGGTTATTACTTTGCAAACTTTTAAAAGTTCAAGCCGTAAATGAGCGTATAAATAAAGAAAACGTGTCACAATATTTATTTAAAACTTAACTATTCTCGTATAAAAATGCATAATTAAATCGAACCGAAAGCTAGGTATTCGTGTACAGACTTCCATTTAAAACACATTGTAAAACATAGAGGAGTGTAACCATGTTCTTTTCACAAAGAGAACATTGTTGCGTTTGAAAACTTAAAGTTGTGATTCATATGGCGTTGAAAGTGGTATGCTTTGGCTTAATAGAGTTCATGCTCTTTCCCAATTCTCCAGGTAAGCAACCGGGTCCCGCGTCTGATTGGGATTTATACGCATTGCTTATCCTTAGGTTTCAATAACCTTGGTGTCAAGAGTTTCAGAAAACAGACACGTCCCCCTTACAGTTTACTACATACCCATATAGAACCATCATTAAGAAGAATAAATATCGGAACACCACAATAAAAATCAATAATTGAAAATGTTGGAAAAATCTTTGTTTTTAGGCATAAGCTTTGGACTTGTGTGTGCTTTGTGTAATTGAAGTAATTGAATCATCAGTATAATAATATTTGCGTACATGAAGCATAAAAAATTAATAATATCCAAATAATGTGCATTGAACAATCAAATAAGGCTCACATAATTTCTAATCATGCAACCTAAACAATTAAGCAAATAAACTATAACCAACTAGAACACTACGTCTAATGTTCTATCTTATAGTCACGGCTTTGATACCAATCTGTAACACCCCGGCTAAAGTGGAATACGCCCGAGTGTGACGTACAGATTGCTCAAAACACATGTGATACTATTAAGTGACAATATTATCATTAATTTATTTAAACAACAAGTACACAATTTTGGAAGTAAGAGAAATAAAAATAAATACACATTTAAGCAATTCGTCCATTTAAGTTGAATATCCTAAGTACTAATGTCTTCGTCATTTCAGCGTTCTCTAAATAAGGTACCTGTAGTATATATAAAATAATGTCAACTAAATGAATAGTTGGTGAGTTCACACAAGTTTTGATATAAATACATAAAAATCTACATTCCATGAACAAGCGTAAATGCTCAGTAAGGTCCTTTCCAATTGGGATTGTGCACCAACGTACTCGGATAATAGCGCAAGTAAGTGTCTTTTCCGTTGGTAATAACCAACTTACTCGGATCGGGGGTCCCTATTCCACTCATAACATCGAGGTCCTGAGTGCATTGGGGGGCGTATGATCATACTTAATAAGAAACCATGAGCACGTAATCTTTGAGCAAGTAAGCAAATAAACACACAAGTCCATGTATCGAATTGTAGTTTGTAAATAATGAATAAACGAAATTGTATTGTTGATAGGATATATATGCTACCCCCAAAATGTATAAAAGCGTTAAAAAGAGGGTGTGAGAAACTCACCTTTGCAATTGGATGATAACTTGATATAATAACCAAAAGCGTGCTTAAGGAAATAAATGATCGAACCTCACAAACTATAATTAAAAAGGAAATACAAAATTTAAAGACTAACTATCGGGATTATAAAAGTTAATTAATAATAGTTTTAGGTATTATGTGTTATATAAATATATATTTCATTAACTTATGCCAAATGGGGACTTGAGAATTTTTAATTAGTTTAACAACAATGAATAAAGTTTATAAAAGTCATTTGATGTTTAATAGTTTAAAAATGAGTTGTAGTTACATAATTAATATAATATTAAATAACAATATTAATAATAGTTTATGATTAAACGTTTTTTTCCAAGTAACATAATTAATTAATTTACTAATTAAATAACTTAAATGTTTTGCATGAATTCTTTTAAAGAAATTATAAATATTAGTTTATGTTGAAATAAAATAAACAATAATTAATTTACTCAATTATTTATTTAAAGATATGAAGTATGTTATATCTATTGTGAAATATTTAAAATAAAAGAAATTTTTATAAATCATCTTATTTAAAGGAAAGTTTATAAGTTTATAATGATCAACAAATCATAAGATTTAGATAAATATATATTCATGCTTGTTCTTGCATAATAACTAGATTTGATCCAAGATTTAGAAAAATCATAGTGTTTTATCTTGGATATCCATGATCATATTGATTCATAAAACCAAAATATAAGATTTTTATGATAAAAGTAACATGATCATGAAGAACAACTTATGAACAAGTATGAACATTCAAGATAAATATCAAAACAATAGCTATAAAATGGATGAAATGGTAAAAACTTACTTGTTAGTGATCTTAAGCTTAAGAAAATAATGTATTGAGGTGTGAAAATAATGGAAGATTTGTCCTCCTTTTATAGTGAAAATATAGTGTTGTTATGTTTTATGGAATTAAAGAAATTAAATCATGTTTAATATAATTAAAACATAAATTAAAAATAGTTTAATGGGTCATTCAAAAGGTTTAACTATTTTAATAAACTTTATGTAATTAAAATATATATTAGTTTTTTTTATTGGTTAAGTAACATAATATGAAAAGATGATGATAATAATAATAATAATAATAATAATAATAATAATAATAATAATAATAATAAAAGTAGTAGTAGTAGTAGTTAAATAATAATTCTAGTAAAATGCATGAGACATGTACATAAATATTTGATCTTGATTATGAATGTTTTAATTTTGTATGTAATACTACAAGAGTGGTGAAAAATATAATTGCATAGAAATGATCACATAAAATACATTAACGAAAATTGAGATTAATTAATAATATTATAAAAATATATAAATTTAAATAGAAGCAAAACCGAAAATTTAAAACGGGTCGGGTTTTCGGGTTTAAAAATTAACGAATGTTACAAAATGTATTAAGATACCAATAGTTTTAAAAAGCCTTTACAAACCATAAACTTGTTTTTAAACAAAAGAAGTTAAACATCAAAATAGTATCTAATTATGCACTGAGGTCCCGTCTTCATGATTCCTTACGTGCGTGGTTAATTCCTTGAAAAACATATGTTTAAAAAGTCAACACAATGAGTTCACAGGTTTTGACACTCGAATGAAAATACGTTATTCATAGATCGTTGAATTTGTTCGTAAACAAGTATACGATAATCTGTTGAAACAAATACGATGATCCTCTGTAGACTAGCTAATTCTACAAATTAATATGACGAACCCTGAGGTTTTAACCAAACCACGACTTATAACTGTTTGCCCTGTTCAAATCTCACAGATGGAATATACGCACCCTGTTCGATGCAATATCGAAGGTTAACGCGACTAACCTAACAGTAGAGAGAAATGTCAACGTCAATAGTTCTATTCGTATATTCCTGTGGCTAACTCCGTTAGCTAAAGGTTATAGTATGAAAGCAAGGGACTTATAGCACTACATAGTTCAACTCATGTTCGCATAAGGATTGTGTGTTTTGTTTCTAATTATCGTATATAAAAGCAGTTGTGTATGTTTTCAACCCCTGAATAAATAAAACAGTAAAACCGTAAAAAGGGGGCAATGAAACTCACCTCATAAGTTCAGTGTTCGTTTCGCTAGCAGTTTCAGTTTTGACCCGAGGTTTGCTGCCTTCACACGTCCTAAACGTGTAAGGTCATTTAGTTACACTTATCGTCTTGTAAGTCGGTTTATGCTAGTTGCTTTCACCCAACTAGTAGTTTCGTTAACTCGTTCGTGCCGGTTGCTTTCACCAACCGGTCGTTTCGTTTAAGATGCCGGCTGCTTTCACCACCCGATCGTTTCGTTTATTTCGTAAATAGCTTTTCACGCGTTAGTATTGAACGATCCGTTGGTGGTAAGTTTTTATATTTCTTTTTCTTAAATAAATACTTATATATCTTTATAAATATTAAGAATATTCTTTATATTAGTGTCGGTGTCACTTAAATGTCGTTTGTCTTGAATGAAAACGTTTTGTTCGTTCCAGTAGTAAATAAATATATGAAAAATATATATTTACTTTTAGATAATTTCATTACGTTATTAAGTTATTATCATTATTTTTATTTTAAGATAATAATGTATATTTTCCTTTGTAAATCTCTGAACGGGCTTTATATATTCTTGTGGTCTTTTTTTTTTTCTCATTCACTAAAATAATCAGTTTTATATTTCCCAAAAAAATACATCACGTTTTGTGTATAAAATTCCATCTTCTTACAATAATATAACTTATAAACATACATTTTTGTTCATATTTCTCAAACACATATCTACTTATTTTATATTATCTTTTGTTTTACCTATAGTTCATACTCCTGTTAAATCATTAACCAAAATCCATATTTATTAAGTTTTATGGACATGTTTTAGTATTTTCTTAAACATGTTCATGTATTGTTGGGTAGCATAAACATATAGAGTAGGCTTAGGAGGTTAAGCTCACTAAGTTTTAGGATTAGGATCTAGAGAGATTGGAGGATCTTGAGCTTGTTTCTTCACGTGAAGCTTGTTCAACTTTTCTCCATCTTGTTCTTAAGAGAGGACGAGAGTGTAGGGAGCTTCTAGAGAGGACAGTGGCGGTTGATGATGGTGGTCTCGGGGTGATGGTGTGGTAGCTCGATGGAGTTAGAGGTGCCTACCGGTGGTGACTGTTGGTGGTGGCGTGTTGCAGGGGTGTTACCGTGGAGACGGTGCGAATGGAACCTGTGGAATGCGGTGGTTCGCTTGGTGGTGTTTCAAGAGAGATGGTGACAGTGAGGCAGAATGTTTTTGTTTGCAAAATTGTTGGTTTGTTCATATCTTAATATATACTTAAATATATAGAATGGTTTTGCCGTTTTGGGAATGGGGTTCTACTTTAACTGAAGAAACGTGGATCGACTCACTGGTAGACGATCAACTTTCCTCGGGTGTGATTATGCTATTTCACCGATGGTTCTCTGGGATCTGGATTCTTCCACCTACAAAATGAACAGCACCGTAAACTTACCCCTCAGAAAGGGACAGAGGGGTCCTCTTTGGGGTAACCCTCCGGTGTGAGAATAAGAGTTTGTAGGAGAAGATAATAATCTGAGAGTAAGGAAATTGAAGTGTATTGCTTAATATAGCTGAATACTGTGTAATAGGGCATACCTCTCCTTGTGGAGTTGATGTGGTATTTATAGTGCTAGGGTTTCCAATGATTGGGCTCAGACCCAATTAGGGCCTTTTTGGCCTCCTCCTATAGCTTCGCGCCACGTGTCCTTGGGACACCTGGTGCTTTTTCATTGGTTAGTTGCACATGGGTTTTGCTGAGTTGTCCACCTTTCATTGGCAGCTGTCAACATCAGCATATTCTTATTCCTTAAAAAGATACCTTCTGGAAGGTTGTCTGACGTGCACAATCAAGGTTGTCCTTACCCTAATTTGGATAAGGACGAGGTTGATTATGTGCATGTGTGATATGCGCCTATCCTGAGGATGCGCGAGGTATTTTCTTTATTCTCACGCGCAGATGTTTCATGCGCAGATGTGATATGCACAAGCATGTGATATGCGCCACGCGCGGATGCGCCACGCGCAGATATGATATGCGTGAGCATATGTGATGCGTGAGCATATGTGATGTCTGAGCATATGTGATGCCTGAGCATATGATGCCTGAGCATGTGATGCATGAGCATATGTGATATGCGCCATGCGCATAGGTTTTGGCTTTGTGCCTTCATAATGTCGATTTCAAGTCTCTTGTCTATATCTTGTGGGTTGACTCGCCTCGCTCGGTGTTGAGGCGGGTACATACCTCTTCAAGCCCCCCCAGTCTAATGTGTGTCTTGTCTCGCACGAGCGAGGTAAGACAGATATTAGACTTAATAGTTTGCTCTTTTAGTAGGGTTTTGTCTTTTTCTTCTTATTACTCATCGTTGCGCGAAATTCTATCCTTTTGGTTGAAACGAATCGTCCCCGTACGTGGTTGGTTGTTGCTGACATGCGTCAGTGACGGAGACGTGTCAGACTTTTCGTGTGCTAGAGGTGCTACAGTTGCCTTTCATGTCCCCTCACATAGTGTCAGGAACACGTGTCGCGCTCGCGTTGGTCCGTACCTGCGAGTGGTGGCGCGTGAACTCTGGCAGCCCCTGTATCGTTTCTTTTCGTGTCCCCTCACACAGTGTCAGGGACACGTGTCGCGCTCGCGTTGGCTTACACCTGCGAGTGGGGGCGCGTGAAGTCCGATCAGTACCAATTTTTCTCTCTCCTGGGCCTATAAAAGCAAGCCCTTTTGAGTTTTTTATCCTTCATCTTCTTTGTTGTTTATTCCGAGCTTTTTCCTTTCTTTCATTCTATTCCGATTACCTGTCTTCTGCTTCCAGATCTCTGTTCTTCATAAGCATCCTTTGTCCGATTTTATAGTTGTATGTCTGATAGCTCAGACAACACAATCTCCCCCAGCCATCGCCGTGTGAAATCGTTAGTAATGTCTACGTTTAAGAAGACCGGCAAGGGGAAGAGGGCTGCTGAGGCCTCATCGGAGGAGGTAGGGAAAACCAAGGCAGTGAAGAAGTGGGATGAGATCCCCTGTAAACTGAGGCAGTCCGATTTTGACAGCCTTATCGCCTCTCAGGGTTTTCTCCCTGAGTATGGCTGCATGTTGCCGGCGGCCGGGCAAACGGCGGCGGACCCGCCAACCGGCTATATTTCCCTTTATTGCCATTTTTTCACCCACTGCAACCTTCGTCTCCCGATGACAAGGTTTGTGGGTGCGCTGCTTAGGTTTTATGGGATTCATATATCCCAAGTCCATCCGTTTGGACTCGTGCGCATGACTCACTTTGAGTTCATGTGCAAATCTCAGCGCGAGGAGCCCACCCCTCGGCGCTTTCAGTTTTTTTATAAGCCCAAGATCCAAGATTCTTGGTTCTCATTTATTCCTCGCAGTCAGAAGGTCAAGTGCTGCACTGTTTCATTCAAGAGCCTTCATGACTGGTCTGAGAGATTTTTCTATATCAGGGCTGGTGTGATCCCCATCCGCATGACCATGCGCGCGATCTCTTCTGCGCCTGCGGATGTGGGTGTCTTCAAGAACCCAACTGGCGCCTGGGTAAAAAAGTTGACCAGATCCAACTGGCGCCTGGGTGTCTTCAAGAACCCAACTGGCGCCTGAGATCGACTCACTGGTGGGCTGTACGGTGTGTGCAGATCCATGTCGGCTTTGGCTCCAGGCGTCACGTTCATGTGCGCGCGGAGCTGTGAGCCTCCTGCATGAGTATCTCGCGTCTTCCTTATGCTGTGCACTTCTTCATCACTAAACTCAGCATGTTCAGTGTGAACAGAGTGACCCTCTTCCGGCGCACGCGCTCTTCTTGTTCCATGAACGGTTTGCTTGTCAAACGCTAGCCTTTGTGTTAAGTCGACTGACTTTTTGTGTTTGACCAGCTCATTGTACTTGTCCATTAGACGTCGTTGCTCGTTTATGAGCCATTCTTTAGGGTCATTGGTTTCATCTTCTGGACCCATTGGTCCTTTTTGTTTCGCGCCGGTAAGATTTTGGAACGTGAGATCGTCTGGAGGAGTTTCAGTCTGGCTATGAGGAGTTGTGATGAAGGGATGGTTACTGGTGGTGCGCGTAGAATCACGCAGCACCCTCAGAAACTGCTGTCCCCCATTAACATCCTCACGCTCAATATCCTCCAGAACTTGATCGACGTTACGAACACCAGAAACCATGGTGAAAATTTTTTTTTTAGAGAACTGATGAGATTTTGTTGCCGTGGTCCCACGGATGGCGCCAATGAAGAAACGTGGATCGACTCACTGGTAGACGATCAACTTTCCTCGGGTGTGATTATGCTATTTCACCGATGGTTCTCTGGGATCTGGATTCTTCCACCTACAAAATGAACAACACCGTAAACTTACCCCTCAGAAAGGGACAGAGGGGTCCTCTTTGGGGTAACCCTCCGGTGTGAGAATAAGAGTTTGTAGGAGAAGATAATAATCTGAGAGTAAGGAAATTGAAGTGTATTGCTTAATATAGCTGAATACTGTGTAATAGGGCATACCTCTCCTTGTGGAGTTGATGTGGTATTTATAGTGCTAGGGTTTCCAATGATTGGGCTCAGACCCAATTAGGGCCTTTTTGGCCTCCTCCTATAGCTTCGCGCCACGTGTCCTTGGGACACCTGGTGCTTTTTCATTGGTTAGTTGCACATGGGTTTTGCTGAGTTGTCCACCTTTCATTGGCAGCTGTCAACATCAGCATATTCTTATTCCTTAAAAAGATACCTTCTGGAAGGTTGTCTGACGTGCACAATCAAGGTTGTCCTTACCCTAATTTGGATAAGGACGAGGTTGATTATGTGCATGTGTGATATGCGCCTATCCTGAGGATGCGCGAGGTATTCTCTTTATTCTCACGCGCAGATGTTTCATGCGCAGATGTGATATGCACAAGCATGTGATATGCGCCACGCGCGGATGCGCCACGCGCAGATATGATATGCGTGAGCATATGTGATGCGTGAGCATATGTGATGTCTGAGCATATGTGATGCCTGAGCATATGATGCCTGAGCATGTGATGCATGAGCATATGTGATATGCGCCATGCGCATAGGTTTTGGCTTTGTGCCTTCATAATGTCGATTTCAAGTCTTTTGTCTATATCTTGTGGGTTGACCCGCCTCGCTCGGTGTTGAGGCGGGTACATACCTCTTCATTAACCAATCAAGTTGAATATTGAGTTTGTGTGTTGAATAAGAAATCAACAAGAATGTACGGTGGGGGGTTAGCAGCAACGGTGATGGAGCGGAAGGTATGGCCAAATTCATGGGTTGAGTGGTAAGTGGAGTTATGTGAAAATATGGTGTTGATTGATAGTCATCTTTGACTAAAAAGATCTAGTACTACACCGAATAATTAAAAGTGATGGTGATATAAGATTTATTTTGTTGATATCCTGATCGATGATTGTGGTCTTATTTCATATTTATTTATTTTGTTTTGAATTTTCATTACAGTGTTGATATGTTATTTTAGTAAAGAATATGTTTTGTATTTTATTTGTTTTCAACCATTCATTTTGTAAATTAACTTTTAAATTTTAACTCCAAGAATAATGAAAGTGGTCGGGTATGACTTATGAGTTCGTTGCAACAATTTAGATAAGGTTTTATCCGTGGCATTTTAAGGTGGGAATTTAAGTGCTATTTAAATTCGTTTATTGTTATTACTACTAATTGTTATCGAAAAGCTACTTATAAACCACTCGAATTTAAATGTTTTAGTTGTTAGCATTAACATTAACATTAAATGTTCTTATCTTCAGTCACCGGAAATATAGCACCATGGAGAATTTTTATTTTATTTATTTATTTTTAAATAAATAATAGGCGCTCGTAACTTGTTTCGTATTCGATACTCGAATATTTTATATAATCAATTATCAATCATAATCGTATTACCTAGAAATTAAACCTCCCGGTTTCCTTAAATGTATATTTGAGTTGTTTAAATATCACCTACGTTCGTATACGTCAGGAAAAAACCCGAAATTTCAAGTAATTAAAATAAATTACTTATATGCAATGTATCGTGCATATGCGACACATGCTAGACTTGTTCTGATTAAAATTGACAAGTTTTAATCTAGAGGGAATTAACGTAAATAAATCATGTTTAGTGATCGTACGGAAAACGACTTAATTTACGGGGTGTCACACAAAACATGCAAGTTAAACTTCTAAAGAAGAAGTCAATATGGTCTAGGAGTATGAAAGATGTAAGCCCGGGTGTGGAGGTCGGAAGCCAAACAGGATGAACGATATAAACCGGATTTAAACATTTAACTATGCGGTCAAAGGGCCGGTAGAAGCTTATATAGTTGAACTATTGTTGTGGCTCAATCATTTAACAATTAAGTTAAAGATAGATGCAGATATTTGGGAAGTTGGGTACCCAAAATTCGAAAATCTGAGGTCGTCGCGAATAACTCCTGCTAAATTGACTGTTCCAAACGAAGGTGATGATGATTTGGGGCATAGTGATGATCATATTTTGAAACATATAGAAGGAAGTGAAGAAACCACTGTTGACATTCCAGTTGTTGACTTTGACCCGTGACTGGTCTTGTGATCGAAAAAGCTACAGGTGGTGGTATTGACAGTATGGAAATTGAACCTGTTGTGTGTTGCTTGAGCTTCTTGAATGTGAATATGTTGAAACTATTTGCTATTATAATTTTTTTAGTGTAAAAAATTGTAATAATTATACATAATACACCTGTTGTAAACCCTAGATACTTTAGTTTGTATCCTTGTATGTATAATAAACTATAGGGGTTTGTATGTCTACACACTACAAAAAAAAATGTCATAACGTGACATACAAAAAGCATCACTAAAAAACAAAAAAGTGCTACTATAGACCCTTATAAGAATGTGCGGCACACACAAAAAGTGTCACTAGAAGCAGTGACGTTAAAGCCTTTTTGTGGCACTTTTTCAATCTGCCGCACAAAGCCTTTTAGCTTTTAGTGGCATTTTTTTATTCGCCATAATATTAAAAAAGACTTTTGTTGCATAATTGTTGTGTCTTTAAAAAGTAATCTTAGTTACATATCGATAATAATTTTAGTGGCATTTATTTTTTGCTACCTTTTAAAAAAACATCTTTGACACAATTTTGTGTAAGTAAACATTATTTAAATTTAAACATATGGAGTATTTATAATGCAAACTAATTTACCGTCAAAATCACATGATTTACAATATAAAATAATATTTCAATCAAATTGTTAATATAACAATCATAATATTATAACTTTAATAATAAATTCAATCCGGAACATTTTTCAAATATGAATAATGAGTAATAAGTAACGTATTTTGAATTCCATATGTTTACACGGCAAGTCTACACGTGCTTTTGGGTGAAAATTTCACTTTCATGAAGCTTAGCTCTAAAGCTCTTCATGTTATCTACTATGCCATCATATGGCCCTTTGTACTTTTTTTTTCATAATCATGGATCCCCAAATCTGCATTAAAATAACAAGATCAGATTACAAAACATTAATCCAAAAAATTTAAAAAAATAAATAAAAATAATAATAATAAAAGTCGGTAACATATAGAATGTTAACCTCGCATGGTCATATCGATATGCTTTAGTTTGTACGTTTGATATTGATACATAAAAAAAAGACTATTAATATTTTCATAACTAAAGGTGAAATATTAGTCACAACATACCAGTGAAAGTTCTGCAGACACCATAGAGGTGGAAATACGAACATACAATTATAGAAAACAAGAAACAATGAGTATTTGAAGAATTCGTAATTTGGCCCATAAAATAATTTCATAACTTCCCCTGCATATATAAATCCAAGAAATACTAATATTAATCGAGCATCATTTTTGCATTCATCCAAAAGAATGTGAATTAAGCATCTTTACAGTTACAGGGTAGGTCATTTCATTTGATAATAGGGAATTTACATGCATCTAATTGCCTAAATTCAAATCAGCAAAAACATTTAGTGTATAAATCTTCAAATGTAGACAATGCTAGCAATAACACGTGATTCAATATAATTGAAACCCTAATTTCCCTAAAATTTATACGTAGATCCGACTCAACTTCTGCTTTGGAAATACTGCCACTGTTTATGTGGCAAAATTGTAGGTCAACTGTATTATATGACTGTTTTAGATATATTAACAATTAAGTTTATAAACTTACCAGACATTAATTACACCATCTACTCTTCTAACGAGCCAATAATATCCAGTCTTGGCTCTAAAACAAATGAAGCAACATGTAATGATTCTTTATTTGGGTGTCTTTACCAACTGAAAGTAAAAATAATAAAAAATATATAACAAAATATTACATACTAAAGCCATCATTACTGAAATAATAACAAGGAACAAACTGAGGTAAGTTGTTTTGTATCTTTCATGATCCCAAAACAGAGTCATGTATGCCTCGGGCCACAAGGCTTTAACACCCAAATAGCCACTACATTTGCGTTTCGTTTCCTTTTCCTTTTTATCCATTAGACAACAGAGAATAAACCCCCATTACCGGCAACACCACAACCCACAACCCACAACTAAGTTTGATGACTTTCATCTCTACACATGTAACATCCTACTTTTGGTTATAATAATAAAATAAATTTCGTCTATTTTATAGTGGGTCATTATCAGTTTAGATAACTAGAAATTGAGTTGGACTAGTGTTTGGGTTAAATGGATATGGGTTATGGACTTGGGTATGAATGAAAGAAGGAAAGACCATTGGCTTAAGCCCATGATCCCTAAATATATAAACCCTTAATACCCATTTTTCATTCATTCACACATATTCCATACACCTCCCAAAAACACACACTTAAGCTCTCTCTCTCTAGCCGAAATCACCAAGGAAACCGATCCCGACCCAAGGTATGATAGTATTTTGTTGTATGAGCTTAAATCCGTTAGTTATGGTCACGAAACGAAGAGCTGACACCGTTAAACCGTTTAAGTTGAGAGATCCGGGTGGAATCGTGTATAAACCGAACCTAAGATGAGCTTAGGGATCACCCTAGCTCAGATCTGGATCGAACGGAACGAAAAACGGTGAAAAACGAGTTAAAACTTGTTTTTCCGGCGAATCCGCGGTTTTCCGGCGACGACGCCGGAAAGGCGGCGCCGGAAAAAGGCGAGTCACTGGGACGTATAAATCCTTTATCCAACAATTCCTGCAACTGGTTGGATAATTCTTGCATCTCGGATGGTGCAAGTCGGTAGGGCGCCTTAGCAACAGGGCCAGCCTGAGGTAACAGATCGATCCTGAATTCGACCTGTCGGGTTGGCGGTAATCCAGGAAGTTCCTCTGGAAAAACTTGTGGAAATTCGCGTACCACGGGAATATCGTCCACCCGTTTTTCCTCAGAATCAGCGGCCGTCAGGCTCGCTAGATACGCCACACATCCCTGACGTATATATTTCAACACCTTGAGGTGGGATATAAATGGTATCATGGTGCCGGATTTTTCTCCCTGCACTAATATCTCCTCGTCATCCGACACCCGGATCTTGACGGTTTTCTTTTCGCAGTTTATTTCTACCCTGTTACGTGCCAACCAATCCATTCCCACTATCACGTCAAAACTACCCAATTCTACCGGTAACAAGTCAATCAGAAAGGATTGTTCGTTCAGAATAAAAGGGCAATTCCGAACTATCCGATTAACTATCATGGTTTTACCGTTAGCGACTTCTACGGTGTAAGGTTCTATGGTTTCACCAATAGGAAGGTTTGCTATCGAAAGGAATCTAACGGAGACAAAACTTCTATCGGCGCCTGTATCAAATAATACAGAAGCGTAATGATCAGAGACGAGGAAGGTACCTGTCACTACGCTGGGGTCTTGGCGTGCCTCGTTTGCCCCCATCACGAATGCTCGGCCTCGCGCCGGATTGGACGACGATGCCTGACCCGTGAGTTGTCTCCCGTTTCCTCCCTGGTTCAGTTTCGGGCAGTTCCTTTTGAAGTGATCCGTGCTGCCGCATTCGTAGCAAGCACGGCTAGTGGTCACCATCTGATTTCCTTGCGGGTTCTGCTGTCGGGCTGGTTGAGTTCTAAATGGTTGCGCACGAATAGGTTGCGGTTGCCGGTTCAGGTTGTTTAGATTTGTCTTACATTTTGGTGCGTAGTGTCCAATCCTGCCACACCGGTGGCACACCACCTCTTTGCACACGCCACCATGGTGGTACCCACATTTCCCGCACTTAGGAAACGTTCCCTTCTGCGGTTCTTGCCTTCCGCCCGAACTAGTCATGGCATAGCTCTGGGCAGCGGGCCTAGCTCGTTTGCTTTGCTGCTTTTCCTGGATTCTATGATCATGCGTACCCCGTTTTCCCCCAGCGGATTCTCCTGTCACCTTTAGTGATCCGCTCCGCAAGAAATCATACGTGACAATGCCAGCCTGTGTCACTGCACTTTCATACGTCCGGTGTCCCCCCGCGTTGACTATACTTCTCACTACTGGAGTAAGTCCCCAAATATAACGTTCCACCCTCTTCGTCTCCGGGGTGACCAACCACGGTACTAATCGTGACAGTTCATTAAACCGATTGGTATAACCCAAGTGGTCCGCCCCCTTCATCTCCAGATTCCACAACTCATTTTCCAGTTTCTGCAATTCATTCTTTGGGCAGAAATGTTCCAACACAAGAGCCTTAAGCTCCGTCCAGGTCATGTGGTTTGTCGCCGCCTGACCTCGAGTCTGTACTATGGTGTTCCACCATGTCAAGGCATGGTCGGTGAATGTACAGGTGGCGTACTTAACGACACAATCCTCGGGACAGTTGCTAATATTCACCACTGATTCTATTTTCTCTATCCATTTAACTAACCCATTCGGTCCTTCAGACCCGCTAAACTCTAATGGCTTGCACAACATAAAATCCTTGATCGAACATCCCCTGGATGCACGAATTGGTTCAGTACGGTTTGTCTCTACCGTAGGTATAGGGCCATTGCTGTCAGTAACGACCACCCTAGGCGGTGCGTCATTACTCGGAATAGTGTTATCATTCCTTGGAGGATTAGCATTTTGTTCCCCGTCAGTATTTATGGGCGTTTGATTGCTCGGAGGGGTTGGATTGGTCGAGTTGTTAATACTGGCGGCGATGCGCGATACTATATCCGGTATCGCCGCCTCCAACTGTTGAGCAATCAAACGGCTCACATCTACTTCCGATATTTTCGTTGATCGTTTCGGTGCCATTCTACACAACATCAAGAAATACATATAATCAATACCATTTCAAATTATAAAACACAATACATATTTCATTCATTAGTAAACATTGATACATATTACACAAACATCAGTTTACATACTTTCCAGTCAACATTACACAACTAAGTTTTAATACAAGGGCCCTATGTCGGTATCATCTCGACATAACCCGTAAAAGGGTCAGTGCTTGAATGATACCCAAAAGTATCTATAAAGATATGCCCCAAAAGAGACCCACCCTAGGGGCCAGTGGTTGTATCATAACTAACCAAGATTCACTCCGTGTTAGTATCACCACTAACTACTTACACAGAGTATCAAAAAAAAATGGTCCCTGACTATCCCCATCCAAACATAACTACTAAACACGGTGGTATGCCCACCACATCATCACTGCCACCAACGCCACCACTACTGCCATCACCCCCCGGAGCCACGCCTCTAACCGCTGAACCATCAATAGGGAGTACGAGCACTCCCTTGTCAACCGGTCGATTGCATACTGGCAATCCAGTATGCGGTCACCAAGGTACACCCGTCTCTGTACCCCCACGGTCAGGGCGGCTGAGTGCTCATTTACTTGCTCTGTGAGCACTCGTAGCCAGGCTGCCGCATCCCGCTCCTGTCTCGGAAGGCCCCAGACAGGTAGAGCCATCGGCTCGGGCTGAGATGAGGACTCTCCCCGACGAGTAGCAGGTCGGGGTGGGGGAGAGGTCGGTGGGACACGCGGAATGCTGATCCGCGCCGTAAGGCGGGGACCAAATCCCGGAGGGACAGAGGTGGCCTGCGGTGCGAGTGGAGTAGGGGATCTGACGATCCGGGCCGGGGAGGACTGGCTCGAGCTCCTGTGACTCGCCTCGCTAGGCTCGGAGTCGGATGACACGTGTAGGCTCCCGGAGTTTCCGGGGCTAACCTCCTCCGGATCCTCCTCTACTGATAAGCTATGCGGGCTTGACATTTTTACCTGCACACAAGTTAACAAGCATATAGTTCTTTCCATAGTGTAATTCATAATCAAATTAATACATACTTATTTATACAACTTTACCACATAATAATATTATCATATATTTACACATATGTTGCCAGTTTTACCTATTTAAAGTTCCTCGTGACTTCCCCTGAATTCTCCCGTGCAGACAAGTCTGTTATTATGTTCCGGACCATAATAACTCACTTGTCCATCCAAGTTCATCCAGATCCCGTCACAATAAATTATTAGTTGATATTCAGATCCTATAATACTTGAGCTACTGGTTATATTTTAGGTATCTCTTTCAGACATCCTAATTCTTTATAACCAATGGCTCTGATACCAAGTTCTGTAACACCCCGTAACCGCAGCGGAAACGTACACGGGATGCAACAGACACATCTGATATCAACAGCATTGCTTATAAAGAAAATACCACTACATTAATTTATATCATATTACATTGTTGATAGTTTCGTTACTGTCTAGGTGTTACACACAAGTTTTACCGATAAGACATTAATATATTCATTACAAAATATAGATCAGCAAGCTTCCAACAAGTAGCACAGATCATTAAGCACATATCAATCATTCCAACTTGGGCATACCTAGAAAACATGTAAAGAAAACGGGTCAACTACGAATAGTTGGTTAGTTTCACTAATTTAAATAAACACTGACAGATCATTTTAATAATCATTTATTAAACAATGTAATTATGCGGGAAACTATGTTTCCCCAGAACATTTATAACCTCTGGGAACTAAGTTACCCCAGAACAATAATAACCTCCGGGAACTATGTTACCCCAGAACAATAATAACCTCTGGGAACTATGTTACCCCAGAACAATAATAACCTCTGGGAACTATGTTACCCCAGAACAATAATAACCTCTGGGAACTATGTTACCCCAGAACAATAATAATAACCTCTGGGAACTATGTTACCCCAGAACAATCCCACACGATAAACAATTTATGTATTCTATGCATCAAACCATATATATATTTCAATATACGAGTGTTTCCATACGATCAGTATGTACTTAAATACTTTAATAAATACATGCTTTCCGCCCCGGGAAAATATTTAAAACAGTTCAGTAAAAGGGGCTCGTGAAAACTCACCTTTCTGTGAGTTGGGATGTGATACAATGAACTGCTATAAGCCTGGATCTGTAATATAATATCTAGTCGTTACTATATAATTCCCATAAATTAAATACGTATCAATCGGTACATCTGGGGACATTGTTAGCCCAGTACTGTACTCGATTCGGGGACAATGTTAACCCCGTGACACTTCTAAGGACTCAGATTGTGACATTGCTTAGAGTCTGTCGGTCAAAATTGTCATTTTTATGTTTTCCTTGATTTGCACGGTTATCCGTTTTTAGTTTCAAAAATGAGTTTGTTCACACCCAACCCAAAAATGGTGTTTGACTGTTACTTTAGTTAAAGTGATGAAATTAGAGCTCGGTTTGGACACCCCGTTTGGCCGCGGGGCCCGTTTCCGTCATTTAGGTGCCGGAAACAGTAAAATCGGGTAAAATTACCCAAATCATCCGAATTATTTTAGGATGATTTACTTTTATTTAATTTACTTAGTATTATGAAAATGGTCAATTTTTAGGTTTTTATATACCAGTCAGCTCGCTTATGCGAGTTTTGCCGGTTTACACGTTTTAAGCTTTAAAAATTTGTTTTTATGTTCTTTTTAGCACAAATAATTACCCGTTTAGTCTCTGGTCTTGAAATTTTGCACAAAACTTATTTTGACAGTAAGAGATTTAATAAAAATTTTCCAGATTTATTTTTTTATATTTACATTTATTTATCTATTTTTAAACATTATTAAAACACTAAATATGTCAAAAATACCAAAAGACTTAAGAAAAATCCCAAATTTTTCCGGGATGATCCCTTCCATCCTCATAACTCCCTGGAATTTTTCCAGAACCCAAAACTCATTTTTCAGGCCATTTTCACAAAAACCCGAGATAGAAAGCCCTAGAACTCGTTTTACCGGAAAGCCCCTTTAGACTTCTCCAACTGAGCTCAAATTTTGTGTGTGACTTTTATATGTTATAAAAAGCGTATCCTAAATTTTCCAGAATTTTTCATCAAGTTTAGCTATTTTTCACCATTTTTGGCCAAAACCGAGCATTAAATTCACCAAATATTCATCTTTTATCCAAAAATTACCAAAAATTCACAGATCTCATATTTTCATGTATAGATCATCTCTGTGAAATTTCATGACCCGACTCTAAGCACATTACAATCTGTCCAAAATCACTAAATCACACGAAAACCGAACTATCTTGTGTTTTCTAGCGTTAGATCGCAAAGATCTTGGTTTCTAGCCTTTACTAGCCACTAGATACAACACTTACAAGCACAATAACACTATACCAAGCAAGTTACACCAACAATCAAACCATTTCTTTCATAGTGTCGGTTTTGATATAAAAACAAAGGTTTTAACCGTAAAAATCCGTTCTCGACTCTTTTTACTCATTTCTTGGACCAAGATCCCTTGTATAACTTGTATACATCTCTTGATCATGCAAGAGTCGGTTTCATCTCGGGTTTTCACCCGTCTTTCACTTAGAAATTCATTTTTTTAAAGATTTTAACCGTAAAAATTCGTTATAAACTCTTTTAACTCATCACTTGGATCAAGATCCTTTGTATAACTTGTATACATCACTTGATCATGCGAGAATCGGTTTCAACTCGGGTTTTCACCCATTTTTACATTTGAAACCTCCTTTTCTCAAGATCATGAAGTTGGAAACAAGATTTAAGCAATAAAACATGTGTTATACCTTGTGTTCTTGGTTTGGATCAAGGGTTTTTGGGTTGGATGTTTGAAGGTTTGAAAGATTTGAGAGAGTTTTTGTTAAAAAAAAAAGAAATGGAATGATATTATGAAACAAAAGGGCCGATCGGTCCAAGTAAAGGTGGGGGGTGGGCCCCACAACTTCAATATTAGCCACATATTCGGATTTCCGTAATCCGGATAATGTTTTGGATAATCTGGCTCAGTTCGTTTCTCGTTTAAACTCGTAATTCGGCTTAAAACGAGCCTAAAATGGTTGTTTTTCAGGTTAAAATAAAATTTACATAAAACCGACTTAAAACTTAAAAACTTAAACCATGACATTAAAACATCATATTATTAATAATTACGCATCTTTTTCGGCTTGATCGATCGTCTCTTGCTTGGTTTGATGTTAAAGGTTTCGTTTAACGTACCGACGTACTAGTAAATCGAAATCCTTTCTCTGTGCTATAATTCACTTATCCCGAAGCATTAATACTTCGTAAATATCACTAAACATTATATACTTCGTCTATAATGTAATTCCCGATTCGTTCGGGTTTTAAATAATCGTTCATTGGTTAATTGTAATTCCAATACGATTCACTATATAATCGAGTATGATTCGTACTATGAATCATATATACTCGTATATACGTACTATAACTCATATATTCAATATTAAATGACACGAAATTAGTATATACCGGCTAGGGTATACCTGGATTTGCCGGAATCGTTACAGTTCAATTAGTTATAGGAACCAGTTCGCTAAGATAAGCCAATTCGTTATGAACCCGTAACGAATTAGAAGTTTAACGGAATGACAATAACAGTCCCTGGACTTAGAAAAGAATGATTTAATTACAAAGAAGCCCTTGGACTTTAAGTAGCAATATTTAATGATTCAAAATCCTAATGGAAAATGTGTTAAGACAGTTAATGAAAATAAAATTTTTCCAGCTTAACCCCAGCCAGGGGCTCTGCCCCTTGGACCCCGCTAGGGGCTGCCGCCCCTAGAACCCTGCTGCCAGGGGCGCTGCCCCCGGATCCCCGTTCGTTGAGAGTAATAATTAAACTAGAAAGACGATATGTGTAGTGATAGTTTATTGATACGTATAATTATTATACAGTTAGTCGTGCACAGCTCAAGAATGGAATAACGATTAACGGTGAACGTAACCGAGTTCAGGTGAGTTTCTAGCCCCACTTCCTTGTTATGTTTTCGGGGCTGTGTGCATACTCGATGTGATAGTTAGTACACTTACCTTACGTGATAAGTGTATGCCTTGTATGATTTATGTATGATGATTGCTTGACGGTGTGTGAACGATCTTCAGATATTGCACGTGACGTCAAGTGGTAGTTAAAGGTATGATTGATATGTGTGATGTATGAATGATGTATGTATGAGTATATAAATGATGTATGAACAATGTATGTATGATATGTTGATGGTACGTGAACGCTTTTCGGAGATTGCACATATTGTCAAGGAAGGTATGTAAATAACAGGTATGTTATAGTAGTACGAATGTAGGGAACCGACCCTAATAGTATCGGCGAATGAAGGGAACCAACCCTAATAGTATCGGCGAATGTAGGGAACCGACCCTAATAATATCGGCGAATGTAGGGTACCGACCCTAATAATATCGGCGAAGGTTATAGGGCGGAATTGCTTTTTGAAACGTATAAGTATGAATGAAAGTATGTATGTAAGTACGAAAGAAAGAATGAAAGTACGTATGTAAGTAAGTGTGTAAATAAAGATGAAGGTATGTACCTTCCGGGTGCATATGCTAGTATGTGAATGTATTGTATGTCGCCTGATTAACTAGAACTCACTCAGCGTAGCTGACTTTTAGTATGCATATAGGTAAGTATGAATGAAAGTATGTATGTAAGTACGAAAGAAAGAATGAAAGTACGTATGTAAGTAAGTGTGTAAGTAAAGATGAAGGTATGTACCTCCGGGTGCATATGCTAGTATGTGAATGTATTGTATGTCGCCTGATTAACTAGAACTCACTCAGCGTAGCTGACTTTTAGTATGCACATAGGTGAGTAGAATGAGGCAACTTGCTTGAGGGGAAGCACATGGCATGGATTTGAAGACACTGGCATCTCAATGAAGTGTTATGTTATGATGTTTTTAAAAGACAATGTTTTAAGTTTAAATGATCTGAATGTTTGTTAAAGACAAGAATGATGGATATGTAATATATTGGTTGAAGTTTATTATTTCCGCGAAAGTTTTAATTAACTCTGATATTTAGAACTGTGTTTATGAGTAAATCCAACGTTAAAGTAGGGCTTCCGGTAACGGGGCCTTACAACACAAATAAAAAAAAACAGTAATAAAAGCAAAAGCCTCAGACATGCTGTCAAGTTGGAGTGTTTCCTCTGTTTCCGACATCCATATAAGTGAGTATTGTCAGATTTAATTTATATGATTCATTTAAAAAGAAATATAATGACACGTAAATCAGATGGGAATCAAAACCTCACACAGGTGATGTGCATAATCGTATATTGCAATGAATACAATATTGTTTACCAAAAAGAATTATACAAGGTGTGAGTATTATACCTTAAACATGATAACAAAATGACAGCTTACGAGCCTGCAACATCATAATACAAACCAATAGCTACACCTAAAACAAAATCACTGTAATTGTTAACCTCCTGCAAATAAAAAAAGTTAATAATAAAGCTAATCTCCGATTTTTGTGATCACAAATATAAAAAAGTTTCAAAAAATAATAATAATAATAATAAACAAAAGGAAATCCGAAAGACAGATTGAATGGACATGTCGGATGAGTTTGAGATGACCGAGTTATAGGGCAGACTAAGACCATTGCCACCAGATGATCGAGTTTCTGGTAAGTGATTATATGGAGACAAATGAAGAATATTGATGGGTGGGAAGAAGTGAATCTAGGGTTTGGGAAAGGGAACTTGGAGAGTCAAGGCATGGAATCATATATTGGGATTGAGCGGGAATACACAGGGAGCGGGAGTGTAAATCATTTTTTTGGGGAAATTTAAAAACTACTTATACAAATTAATTACAAATATAAATTAAAAATACTATTTTTCTGGATGAATAAGTCGCATAAATATCAATCTTCAATAGTATTAGTAACTGATAACCCGGTCTCTGATATATTGTATTCAAAACTGATGTATCAATCTCATATAAATTGGTCTTTGATTTCACTTTTTATAGAGCGACTATTACCAAGCCTAGTTGACCACCAATGACCATGATTAATTCATAGTATGTATTAAAAGTCTTATACTCGCCTGTACTGGGTCTTATAGTCCATAACGACCAACAATTGATCATGTGTCAGGTCCCCAATTGTTGGTAGATCGTTAAAAAATTAAGTCATAACTCACACAATAATGTGTTGACAAGAGAGTTAATGACGGGTTGCTATATTTAGAAAGAAAATCGTGTGATAAAGGCGGAATCAATAACAAATGGTTTAGTTGCTGAACAATTAATCAAAGGTAACTAACACACAAGATTCACTCAAAGATTTCCATTTATATAATATTAATCATACAAACGATAATCTATCTAGGGTTTCTTGATGGGAATGTTATATCCGTACGATTCTTAGAACAGCTGACACTCACAAATATTCTCTA
>NW_027502994.1:0-42469 GCF_021521415.1 Bidens hawaiensis
AATTCAAGTGGACGCCTGAGGCCGAGCAAGCTTTCAATGAGATAAAAGAATGTCTGATAAATCTGCCTGCCCTCACAGCTCCACTTCCTGGTGAAACTTTAACGTTGTACCTGTCAGCAGGAGAGCGCGCCATTGGCGCAGTATTACTGGTGGATCGCAAAGGAATCCAAACACCAATTTATTATGTAAGTCGGGTGCTGACAGATCCTGAGACGCGCTACACCATCATAGAAAAGTTAGTTTTATCACTAACTCATGCGTCGCGCAAGCTTCACAGATATTTCAATGGTCATCCTATTGAAGTCCTGACTGGTTACAACATCCAGCAAGTCTTGCGGCGTCCCGCGCTCTCAGGAAGGCTGACAAAATGGGCGCTGGAATTAGGAGAGCACACGATCGCCTATAAGCCTCGTCCAGCAATCAAGGGACAAGTCTTAGTTGATTTCATCGCAGAAATCCCTGAAGGAAAAGTTGAAGAGGCTCAGCGCGAATTAGACCCTCCGCAAGCCAATAATGAAGAAAACGTTGGAGATTATTCACTGACGGAGCTTCAAACAACGAAGGGTCCGGCGCAGGCCTCAAGCTGGTGGATCCAGAAAATCATGAGTATACTTACGCAATCAGGTTGGATTTCAAGAGCACCAACAATGAAGCTGAGTATGAAGCCCTGCTGGCTGGTTTGCGCATCCCGCACAAGTTCGGAGTCAAAAAGCTAGAGGCTCATGTAGATTCATACCTGGTAGCAGCGCAAGTCAATGGCCTTTATGATGCCAAGGAGAACACCATGCCTCTGTATCTAGAGCAGGCGAAAAAACTCATCGAACAATTTAAATCTTTCAGAATCATACACATTCCGCGCAGTGAAAATAAGTCTGCCGACGCGCTGAGCAAGATGGCATCAACCAGCTTCGATCACTTTGGCAAAGATGTCAGGGTGGAAGTAATGAGCAACCCGTCGGTGGGAGCGAAGTTTGTCCTTGTAATTCATACAACACCTTCATCATGGATAACTCCAATAATGGAATTCTTGAAGGAGGGAAAGGTACCGGACGATCGCGCACAGGCGAGGAAGATAAGACACAAGTCGTAGAACTACGAACTGCTTGATGGTACGTTATATCGACGCTCTTATCTTGGACCGCTCATGAAATGCCTGGATGCTGAGGAAGCAAGCTATGTGATCAGAGAGATACACGAAGGAATCTGTGGAATACATGCTGGCCCGCGCATGGTGGTTGCCAAGGCAATGAACGCAGGTTACTATTGGCCAGGCATGTACTTGGACGCGTTAAAAGAGATCCAAAAATGCAAAGCGTGTCAGAGCTATGCGCCAAACACCATGCGGCCAAAGAACAACTTGATTCCAGTGACCTCTGCATGGCCTTTCCACAAGTGGGCAATCGATATTGTGGGTACCTTACCACAAGCGCTGGGGCGAGTAAAGTTTTTGGTAGTGGCAGTAGACTATTTCACAAAATGGGTTGAAGCCAAGCCACTAGCAAAAATCACAGCCGAGGCAATGAAGCAATTTATTAGAGCCACATCATATGCCGTTTTGGCCTGCCAATGGAAATTGTGAGCGACAATGGCAAACAATTCACTGACAGGAAGATATCCAGTTGGCTCAAGGAATTGCGCATCAACCAAGTCTTCACTTCAGTATACCACCCTCAAGGGAATGGCCAAGTGGAGCGCGCGAACCAAAGCTTGCTGAATGGGCTGAAGAAAAGGTTGGAGGGAGAATCCCATGCATGGGTCGAGGAGTTACCTAATGTCCTGTGGGCGCACAGGACATTAAGCAAAACCAGCAATGGCGAGTCCCCGTTCAGCCTAACTTATGGAACGGAGGCTATGATTCCAGCAGAGATTGGATGCCCATCCTATAGAGTGCTCATGATGAGTAAAAAAGACAACGAGCAAGAAAGGGGGTTGGATCTCAACTTACTTGAAGGGCGCAGAGAGGCGGCTATCATCAGTGAAGCCAAATACAAGAAAAAACTAGAAAAATATTACAATCAGCGCGTGAAAGAATGCCACTTCAAGAAGAATGATTTTGTCCTTCGGAACAATGAAGCTAGTCGCGCAATACCCCCGGGAAAGATATCTCCCAACTGGGAGGGACCTTATCAAGTCTCGGAAGAATTGGGAAAAGGCGCATACGCTTTAAAAGATTTGAATGGAAAGAAGATCCCGCGCACATGGAACGCAGCACAGCTTAGAAAATGTTTCATGTAAAAGTTGTCAAGTTTGTAATCAAGGCCTTTTAAGCCATTATGAATAATGATGCGCGCTATTTTCTCTAAACGTGTGTTCTATTACCTTTTGCATACATGTTTCACACTTCCCTTTATTAATTTTGAGCAATATGACAACATTGTATTGACATCAAACTAAAAATAAAACGAAGTAAAACATACATGCGCGAGCTTCAAGCTCAAACGCGTTAACGAGTTTTAACTCTAAAACGTCGGGGCCTTAGCCCAATAATATGAGCCTTAGCTCAAATCACTCACAACATCCATCCTACATGCTGCGCAGCTAGACCATAAAAGTACCTAAGCACAACTAAGGCAAAGCACATGCCAAAACATAGTTGTTAAGGTCTCAGGTCGAGGTCGCGCATGGGATTATAATGGATATCAGAGTAACACATACTGACACGTAAAGGCTAAAAAACTCATTCATTATTCCCTATAATAAATGCGCGATAACGTCGCGCAAAGGAGGAATAATGAAGTGCCAAGGCACGTGTCAGCATATTCAGAATATTGCAAAATAACTTGAAATGTGACAACTGTTAAGGATTAAATAAAATAATTTCCTTACAGCCTTGTCCAAGTTTCAATGTGTAAGCATACCTTATATTCAACGAGCACAAACATGCAATATAAAGAGATGAATTGGGAATGCGCAAGATGCGAATAAGGGAAAAAAAAATTTCATTCCAAAACATAGAAGTTTACAAATTTACAAAATGATGAGATAAAAACTACAAACAAAAAAAAAACATGAAGGGCTTTTCAAGTCTCTATATCAACATCAGCCTCTTCATCGTCCTCATCATTACCTCCTCCCTCAGCATCTGGCGCAGCCCGCTCCTCGTCATCTCCAAACTTACCATAATCAAGCTGTTCGTCTTGAATGGAGTCGTCTTCTATCACGATAGTGTCAGGAGTAGGTCCTTTGGCCACGCCAGAGCCGCTAGCAGAGGCAGCATTGCCCGCGCCATCATCGCTGCCACCAGTCCCTTCACATTCGTCAAGTAATTTCTTTAGCACGCCAAGATCGGGCTGGTCAGCAAGCGCGGCTATCTGCAAGTCACAAGGAAAAGTATGAGTACAAAAGATTAGGAAAATAAGTCAAGTTAAACTCATTAAGGTTAAAATACCTGCTCAAGGATGGGAATTGGAGTATTCAAGTACTTCTCCCCCACCTCGGCCATGTCAGCGCAGACAACGTCGAGCTGATAAGGGTAATCGGATGGATTCTTCTTTAGCATGCCATATTCATAGCCATCCTTAAACCCTTCAGCTCGACCCACCAAGCGCGACGCAGCATTGCAATCCATCACAAGGGTCTGAAACTCGTCTGAGTATTTCATCGCATAAGCGCAACGAGTCACACCCTGTGAAACTAGCCATTGACGATCCTGCGCGAGGGAAGAAACAGACGTCTCAAGAGTAGGAATCTGAGAGTTTAACAACTCAACAGTTTCCTTGGTTTGTTTTAGCTCTTCTCTGTCAGACGCTGCTGCCCGCCAAGGCTTCATTCTTTTCTGCTCGCGCAGCATCGAGCTCTTCTCTGTCAGACGCTGCTGCCAGCCAAGGCTTCATTCTTTTCTGCTCGCGCAGCATCGAGCTCTTTCTTCAGGCGCGCAACCTCACTCTCTAATAAAGATTTGTCAGTGTTAGCCTGCGCAAGAGTTTGATCACGCGCCTCTGCCTCCAACTCCAAGTCACGCGCTCGACGCGCGTACCTGGCCGCATCCGCTTCTGCCGCTTGCAGCTTCTCCCGCGCAGCCTGCAGCTCATGCCCGCGCTTCACAAAG
Source organism: Bidens hawaiensis (assembly GCF_021521415.1). Lineage (NCBI taxonomy): Eukaryota > Viridiplantae > Streptophyta > Magnoliopsida > Asterales > Asteraceae > Bidens > Bidens hawaiensis. The sequence goes on from NW_027502994.1 coordinate 4,049, forward strand.
GCAGCGTTGGCACTTGCTCGGTTCTCGCTAAGTTCTGCTTGGAGTTTCTCAGCTCTCTCTCGAGCGTCAGAAAGATTCCAAGCAGAAATCTTAGCCTCTAGCTTGGCCTCCACAAGGGCATCACGCACTTTTATATAATCATTGCGAAGCTCTTGGGAGGCAGCAAAGAACGCAGACCCAGCAAAAAGGTGGTCGTTGAGCAAGTCCACGCGAGCGCGGTCCTCCTGAAACCTCCTTTCAGCCGGAGGAACAGAGTGAGCCCAGAAGTCTTCACACACGCCCATGGATTGAAATGAGCTATCTTCAGTAATATTCCAGCTCGGGCGGTATATGTGATCGGCTTCCTGCAAACACAAAGCAACGCAAAAGAAACGTTTTAGTTATCTAGACACTAATTTGGAAGTCCGCACAGCGGAGAAAAACAAACTTATACCTGCGGAGAACTGGCAGAAAGGTCAGCGCCAGCTGGTGAGCTCTTGCCTGCCCCACGAGAAGAAGGCTGCGCCACGAAATCTCGTGGCGCTATAGGGATTGCGCGGCCACCATCGGAATCTTCAAAATTGACCTCCTCATCATCCTCTGTAACAGGTCTTTTCTCCTGCGGGTTGGAAAAATCAAAAACAGTCTCACGAGGAGGGCTGCGCGCAGGAGGAGGTGAGGGAGGTCTTGACGCCGTTAGATCAGCGCGTAAAATAGTCTCCTGCTCCTTAGTGATCCCAATGAGAGGAGATTCAGTGCTTGTTGAAGCAGGAGCAGAACTAACAGCGCCGGCACCAGCAGTGCCACCAGCAGCTTGTGTGCCAGCTATAATTCCTATGAAAAACCAACAAGGAGAAATGATTCATAACTTGAACTAAAGGAAAAAATCAGAAAATCAAAGCGCAATAAATACCTTGGCGCACCGCCGTCCGCGAATTGAGCATCGCCATGAAGTCCATTTTCCCCATTTTCGAGGGTAAAGCAGGGGACTTCAAAGCAACCTTCGGCGCAGCCTCGGTACCTTGCCGCGCCTGAGGTTGAGCCACCAAAGTCGCCGGCTCTACAAACATTTGAGTGAACAAAGCTTCATTAATAACTCTATCGGAATCACGCTCATAAAACCACAAAATATAAACAAAGTATACCTGTTGGAGAAGATGAAACAGCAGGCGCAGCGCCGCTTCCCTTGTCCGCCGCGCGAAGAGATGAGGTGGCAGCACCATACCTCGTGTGGACGGGAGGATTGCCCACACCTCGAGGCAAAGAAGACGAGGAAAACTTGGAGGTAAATCCCTTGGTTTTCTCAAGTCCCTTCGCTTGGGTAGGAGGAGGATTCTGGGCAACAGGGGCATCATTTTTCTTCTGTTTTTTACTGGCCCCTGCGCCAGTTTTGCCTTTAGCTTTGCGCTTGAGTTGTGGCGCCTCAGCTTCTTCCTCTTCCACCTCCTCTTCCGCAAGCTCCAACTCATAATTCTCGAGCGCATCTACAATACGTGCAACAGAAATGTTAACCAAATTTGGTATTCTAAAGGCCTAAGCATAAGTACAAAGGCTTACCAGGCGCATCGCTGTCAAAGCAAAATTCTAAATCGACAGGGATGAACATATCATCGAAGCGATCGGGGAAAGCAACTTCCCCAGCGCTCAGCGCGACAGAGCCACCCTCCATATGCTCGTCATAGGCGGCGTGGACGTATTCCTTGCTTACTGCATAATACAAGACAAATGATATCAGCAAAACGAATTATATTCGCGCAGATATAATGCAATGAGCAAATAACTCACCTAAGCCATCAACATGGATGACAGGCTCAGTCGCGCTGTCGGTCCACCTCTTGCTCATACCAACCCCCACCAGCGCCTCCTCGCAAATATTCTTGGCGGGGGATGGTTCAGCAGATAACTTGTTAACCCATGTGCCCGTTGGGTTCTTAAGAACATTCTCATCCGCGGGCGCAGAAGTGATCGCGCGCATGGTCATGCGGATGGGAATCACACCAGCCTTAATATAAAAAAAAATTTTAGACCAGTCATGAAGGCTTTTGAAGGAAACAGTGCAGCACTTAAACTTCTGATTGCGCGGTGTGAATGAGAACCAAGAATCTTGGATTTTTGGCTTGTAAAAATATTGAAAGCGTCGAGGGGTGGGCTCCTCGCGCTGAGCTTTGCACATGAACTCAAAATGAGTCATGCGCACTAGTCCACAAGGATGGACTTGGGATATGTGAATCCCATAAAACTGAAGGAGCGCACCTATAAACCTTGTCATCGGAAGACGAATGTTACAGTGAGTGAAAAAGTGAGAGTATAAAGAGATATAGCCGGTGGGCGGATCTGCCGCCGTTTGCCCGGTCGCCGGGAGCAGACAGCTGTACTCAGGGAGAAAACCCTGAGAGGCGACGAGATTATCGAAGTCAGACTGTTTCAATTTGCAGGGAATCTCATCCCATCTCTTCACCGTTTTGTTCTTCCCCACCTCCTCCGACGAGGCCTCGGCAGCCCGTTTACCCTTGCCGGTCTTCTTCAAAGTGGACATAACTAACGATTTTACACGGCGTTTGCTGGGGGAAATTGTGGTGTCTGGGTTATCAGACATACAATTGTGAATCAAACAGCGGTTACTTTAAGCACGGAAATCTGGAAGCAAAAGATAAAGGCTCTTAATCGGAATGAAAATTGAAGGAGAAAGAGCTCTGAAAATAACAATGAAGATGAAGAAAAAACCACTCAAAAGGCTTGCTTTTATAGGCCCTGGAGAGAGAAAGAAACAGGTAATGATCAGAGTTACGCTCACGCGCCCCCACTCGCAGGTGCAGGCCAACATGAGCGCGACACGTGTTCCTGACATTGTATGAGGAGACATGAAAGGTCACTGTAGCACCTCGAGCACACGAAAAGTCTGACACATAACGTCTCCATCTCTGACGCATGTCAGCACCAACCAACCACGTACATGGAAGATTCATTTCAACCAAAAGGATAGAATTTCGCGCAACGCACATATGAGAAATAAAAAAGAAAAGACAAACCCTATTAAAAGAGCAAACTATTAAGTCTAATATATATCTTACCTCGCTCGCGCGAGACAAGACACACATTAGACTGGGGGGGCTTGAAGAGGTATGCACCCGCCTTAACATCGAGCGGGGCGGGTCAACCCACAAGATATAGACAAGAGGCTTGAAATCAGGATGTCATGAAGACACAAAGCCAAAACCTATGCGCGTGGCGCATATCACATATGCTCACGCATATCACATATGTTCACGCATCACATATGCTCACGCGTATCACGTATGCTCACGCATCATATATGCTCACGCATATCACATCTGCGCGTGGCGCATCTGCGCGTGGCGCATCTCACATATGCTCACGCATATTACATATGCTTGCGCATATCACGTCTGCGCATGAAACATCTGCGCGTGAGAATAAAGAGAAGACCTCGCGCATCCCCAGGATAGGCGCATATCACACATGCACATAATCAACCACGTCCTTATCCAAATCAGGATAAGGACAACCATGATTGTGCTCATCAGACAACCTTCCAGAAGGTATCCTTTAAGGAATAAAGAATATGCTGATGTTGACAGCTGGCAATGAAGGGTGGACAACTCATCAAAACCCATGTGCTACCACGTGATTGCACATGGGTCAGGTGAAATACCTTGGTCAGAGAATAATCAATGAAAAAGCACCATGTGTCCTAAGGACACGTGGCGCGAAGCAATAGGAGGAGGCCAAAAAGGCCCTAATTGGGTCTGAGCCCAATCATTGGAAACCCTAATACTATAAATACCACACCACCTCCACAAGGGGAGGTAAGCAAGAAAATATATTCTAAGTCCTTACTCACTTTCAGATTATTATTATCTTCTCCTACAATATCTTATTCTCACACCGGAGGGTTACCCCAAAGAGGACCCCTCTGTCCCTTTCTGAGGGGTAAGTTCACGGTGCTGCTCGTTTTGTAGGTGGAAGAATTCATATTCCGGAAAACCATCGGTGATATAGCACACTCATACCCGAGGAAAGTTGATCGTATACTAGTAAGTCGATCCACGTTTCTTTAAAAAGAATTACTACGTATTATATTTATATTTTATATAAATAATATTCTCCTTCACAAAAGACGAGGGTCTTGTGGTAATTTAATATATGTTTGCTATTATTAAATAGTAAAGGAAATTCACCACCCAGTCCTCTACTATGCGTAGCACAAGATTTCAACGGCGCAGATCCCGTAAGAAGATTACACGTAAGTGGAATCTACGGTCCAGAATACACTAAGATAATATTTGAAATCACGCACTACACACGTGACCTGAGATAGAAACATAAATGACCCCCTCCCGGCCGCAGCTGTATTTTCTCCTACTTCCTCGCTGTGAAAATTTAATGCCTCTATCCCCAAAACTTCACTTATTATTAATAGTATTTCAAGTTTGAATCTTTGATTCAAAAATGTTAGTATTTCAAATTTGAATCCTTGATTATAAAATTTTAATTATTAATAATATTTCAAATTTGTTATCTGATTTTAGAAATTATTATTTTTAATACTTGATAGGCACATTAACGAACCTAATGAACATGAACGAGGCTTGCTCATGTCCACTCGTTTAATTTTAATTGAACAAATAAATGAACACTATTTAACATGTAGGCAAACAATACCTTTTGCTCATGTTTGTTTGTTAGGAAAATAAATCTATTTATTTTCGTTTATATTCGAAATGGAATTAATGAACTAACATACATGAACGAAAAATAATAAACATGTTCTTTTCTGTTTGTTCTGTTTAAAATTTTATTTGGGGTGATATGATGATGTATGATAGATCATTTAATATTGCTAATAACCAATACATACTTAACATAACTGAATAAATATAAATAAACACTATGAATGTAAATAAATAAATGAAACATTTGTTCATGATTGTCTATGAACAAATATTTTTGTTTATCTACGTTTGTTTAAACAAACATAAATACAAATATTGTTGAACAATGTGCGAACTTTTAATTGATCGTTCAATCATTTACGTACCCAATATTAAAAGTTTAATTGACTTATTAGGCAAATAATATTGTTGTTCAAATTAGGTGGGAATTTATTAAAAAAAAGAGGTCTCACCTTCGCGTCTTCGGTGGTATGAGAATAGTTGGTGGCGGTGACGGTGGCAGTTACGCCTACTCCATCTACGACGTCGTTTTTAGCTAAATTAACCTCTAAATTGTTACCCGTTGTAAAGCTTTCAGTTGAGGCAGTCAACTCGCTACTGTTACTGGTTGAGCTTGTCAGCTGATCAACCGTAGCGATTGTATTAACTGCGGTTGAGAATTGATGCGAAGTAATTTCCGTTTCTTTAAGCAAATCACCGAACGACCTCAACCGCTTAACCTCCATGTTATGAATATACTTATTATTGCTTTTCTTCCAGAACCCGTGTTTCAGGAGCCTCTGAGACAGACTCCTGAAACACGGGTTAGCCTTGGTGGAAACTCGGGCGCCTACGAAGGGTAAATGCTTGAACGGTTTGATCAACACAGCAGAAGCCTTTTGTAGCACCGACGACTGTTTAGGTTTTAGATTAGATCTCTTCGGGTTTTTGTTTAGATCAGATTCGACTAGGAATCGAACAGTGGTGCAACATTGACGGCGAGGATAGGAGCGAAAGCCGTTTGAAGAGCACGAGCTCATATCGTTGAGTAAATAATCTCTAAGAAGTAGCGTTTTCGGTAATGGTAACGTTTTCTTGATAATATGTGTATTGCTGGAAAATGAAGGTCTTGAAGCCATTAGAGAGTGAGTGATGAGTGAGGAAATGGTTGGATGTTGAAAATGGGGGGAGGATTGGGAATGGATTATTATTATTTGAATTGGTTAAGTTATTATAATGTTATTTTGTATTTTTAAATACGAAATTGGGTAGTATTTAGTAATTTACTGAAGATGGTACAATGACTATTAGTAACTGCTAAGTTTGGTCCTTGATGTTTATGTGTTGTGCACCCTGTATCAGATAGATCAGTGAATCGAATATTGAGTTACTTGAATTTTTAGAATGATTTAATCAACTTGTTCATATTTTAACAGGTTGAAGCTAGATACAAATTCGATTAAAAAAACTCAATTGGAAATTTGGTTCGAATTCGAGTTAATTCGACCTGATTCGAATTTAGCGGATTTTTTTTAATTTACTTAACATAAAAAATACAAGTCTATAAAAGTAATAAAACGTTGATATGTGAAATAACCAAAATCACAAATGAAAATTCAAAAAGTTCAAAACAAAGAGGCATGCTCTAACATTCAAAATATTCACAAATTAACAGGTGACAATACCCAAATTACAAGTTAATACCAAGAGTGTAGAAAATTAACCGTATATTAACAAAAATGTTTTTTTTTAGAATTGCGAACTTTTATAAACAAGGCGAAGCCACAAACCAACCTCCACAACACGGAGGAAGGCACACAAAAAAACTCACACCACTACTACATCAAAGAAAATTTACACTAATTAGACCAAGTTATCGACTTGCAACTAGATATGTGTTTGAAACAAAGAAAACTTTAAGATCTAATGTGACAAATTATATCTTGGATCTTCACCTCTTACCTACAAAATGTTTTTTGTTTTGGGGCTTTTCAAATTAACTAATAAACAGTAATAATAATTCCATGGAATTATTTAACTTTGTATTTTTTTTTTAAATTGGTAAAAATATAGTTTGTAGGTCAATGGTGGATTTGGTTTCCACAAGAATTTTTTATTCTCTTTTTTTCTCTATATGCACGAGTCTTAAAAGTTATGTGTGCAATCTTATATTGCATATAAATATTTATTTTTCTTCCTTTAATATTATTGCTAAAAGTAGAATTATTTGCTTACACTTTAGTAAAAGTATAAAATAACTCTTATATTTACCAGCTCTATGTGTAAGCTTCTATTGAATATCATAAATATATTTATGTTTTCTTTTCATAGTCATTGAGTATTAGCATAAGTATAGTTTACTTTTAGTTTTAATAAACCCCATACTTTATAAAGTTATTTAACTATTATCATTATTAGTAATATATACTAACTTAGCTTGAGATTCATGTACTACTCTAATAATTAATTAAAGAATAATATAAGAATTAACAAATAAATAATAATGAATGATTTTATGGATGTAGTTTGTTTTAAATTGTGAGGATTAATGTGGACGTGAGAAGTCACAAAACTTGTATGTTATTACTAGAAAGTAGACTTTATTAATTCAAATCCGACATGTTTACTTCTAATTTGAATGTTGAAACGTGAATGTTTCGGATATATGGGGTAACAATTCCGGAAGCTAGAGCTTTTGTTTTGTGGATCAATTAGGTGGGTTGTAGGGGCTTAGTTATTGCCTGAGGAGGCGTTTCGTATGCATGAATGGAGGACGGAATGGAATGACTTATGATGAAGGAATGGAGAAAAATGTGTTTGATTGATCAAATGTATGGAATGACCTATTATCTAGTTCATTTTATTCCCTCTAAAACACCATAATTTCATCCCATTCATATCCAATGTTTTTTCTCATTTTATTCCCTTTTTCACCCAACATCATTCCACCACCACCACCCATCACAATTGTCGCCACCACCGAACACCACCATCGTCGGCCACCACCGCCACCAACCATCGCCATCAGTGCCAGGCACCCACCACCGTCGTCGCCGCCATCAACCATCGCCCTCGCCCCTCACCACCACCGCCCCCCGTCCACCACTCTCACCCACCACCACCACCATCAACCGTCGTCGCTACCCACCACCGTATGCCACCTCTACCGTACCGTCACCACCCACCCTCACCCCACCATCAACCTCCAACCACCATTATCTCTCGTCGCCCACCACCACTAACCACCATCAACTCCCGCCACTGCCAATGCTACGACTGCCACCTACCTCCCACAACCACTAATGACACTCACTACCATAATTTTTTTTTCTGTCTATCAAACAACGCAAAATAATGATTAATTTAATTTTCATGTGGTAACCAAAAATCTCATTGGAATAGTAATAACCAATTTCATTCTTTTTGCCATTCCATTACCACGTTCATTCTATTCCTTTGTCCATTCAACTACCTCATACGTTACGTGGATTTTGAATGTTATTATCTCCTTGTATCTATGTTACAGTTACATGTTGTTTATGATGATAAATGTATCTATTTTTACCATGCAGTCTTTCACCACATTCATACGCACCTCATGTTTTTTTATACCCATTTGTTGCGTGTTTTTTGAGACGAGGGTCTCTCTAGAATCAGTCTCTCTATCTTCATGGATAAAGGTAAAGTCGGCTTGTCTATGTTTTACCATTCTTAGACTCTACCAATAGCTTTGTTATTTGTGAAATTTACTGGGTATGTTGTTGTATCAAATATGATTAAGCATATGCTTGAATATGGTCCCTGGTCCCTAGAAGGCCATACTAAAAATCCTCCCATTTGGAAGAATGGCATGGCTTAGCTTTCTTGATTTAGCGATATCGAAAACACGATCTTTTCATAAAAAGGTTATACATGTGTTGCGTAGTTTGATTGTAGTGACTAATCAAAGATTAAAACAAATATGTGAACATATATATCTACTTAAGTATATTAAACAAAAGGGTAAAATGATTAATTTGAAAAAAATTAACGTCTAAACCACACGTCATCCACACCAGAGTGTGCAACTAGAATGAACAATAGAGGCAACCACAAATTTTCGTATCTAACAACTAAAACTTCAAGATAACAAGGGTCGCATTGGTGTAATTAACTCTTTGAAGAGGTAGGTCCCAGCAGAGCCCAGTTGGACCCGCAAGACTCACCTTGAAGAGGAACGTATGCGCAGAAATCAACTGGATCCGCAGGACCAACCATGCTCAGAGACGTGACGTCCTTACGCGCAGTACGCAAGCTGGTCCCGCAGGAAATGCCTCCCGATGGTGAAGGACTCCGCCTGTTCCCGCAGCTTCGGATACAAGCCATCAGGGAAGGCCACCCGCGCAGCAAGGCTACACGCACAAGGCACTTAGCTCTCAATCACTCAGTGTCACCTGAGGGAATGAGCAAAGCCGGGAACAATCCCGCACAAGGGCGGGAGGGGGAATACTCCCGCCCAAATAAGCCAGTCCGTACGATACGGGAAGATCTGTACTGTACCTGACGAGGTATGGGAAAAAGATCTGACTAAAGAGACGACAGCTTACTGACACAGTATGGCGAGCAGCATGCTCCTGTACTGTGTCACTATTAGCCGCTGCCTACTCACCAACTACTGCCATACCACGTGCGTAGCCGGCAGTTGGTGGAAAAGGAATAGTACACAGCAGGCCTGGTCACTATCAGCCGCTGCCTACCCACCAACTACTAGCAGGGCACGTGCGTAGGCCACTGTTGGTGGAACAGGAACACTGTTGCAGCCGGCCACACCTCCTTGGAAACCTACCTTCGGCTATAAATACCACAAATGGTATGACCATCATATCTTATCTTATATCATCATATATACCTGATATCTGCTCTAGCAATCTCTTAATATACACTTATATTTAAAGAGCAATCTAGTCTGATTCTCACGCCGGAGGGTGGTCACAAGGAGGAACCCCCCCCCTTCTCAGTGACAAGCTCACGGTGTCTGTTTTGTAGGTTATCAGAAGAACCATCTTCTCAGGGTCTAACCCCTCGTGGGAAACATCTATCTAACCCCCAGGTTACCAGTAATCTGCCCGGGGTCCGGTTAGTGTTTCTTCATTGGCGCCATCCGTGCATAAAGCTAGAACTTTATTCTTCTCCAGTTTTTTCAAACTTCTAAGATGGTTAAAGAAATTCCGGTAACCACAACCCCAGCTACTGGGGGGAATACCGGCAACACAGTTTTTACAAACACTACCCCGGCTACCCAAGCCGGGGCAAGTGAAGTAAATTTTACGAACACTACCCCAGTTACCCAAGCTGGGGCAAGTGCAGTAAATAATCGCTCACTGGGATTCACCGATACCCAGTTAGAGAAACGAACAAGACTCCCCCGCCAAACACTCGATGAAGTTAAGGCATGGGCGGAGGCACGTCAGAGGGAATTCCAAGCTGAGTTGGATGAACGCTTGCGTTCCGTCCAACAGGCTGACGAATTCGAAGATTACTTGGATGACTCGGAGGAATCCGACTCCGACGCGAACCCTCGCCATAGGGCAAAAGGGAAGCGTAAGGAAACGGATTCCCAACCGAGAAGGCATTTTGGACAATCCTTCAAACCAAAAAGCACAGGTGGAAGTCCACGAGACTTCTCTAAAACATTCAGACCAAACGTTGCAAATGCGGGAACGTCCAAATTTGCAAGGGACATTGCAGAAGCAATCGCCCCAAAAAGTGCCAAACAAATGTCCAGCATAGGCACATATGATGGTATATCTGATCCAGACGATCATTTGAACAGGTCCATCGCGGGGGCAACCGTCAGTAGTTGGACGGAACCTACGTGGTGTTACATGTTCCAAATGACGCTTGTGGGGGCTGCCAGAGCGTGGTTCGATCGTCTACCGGTCAACCACATCTACGACTGGGCTGACTTCCAACAGAAGTTTAGCCAACACTTCAGCCAGCAAAGAAAGTATACCGAGGAGCAATGGACAATCCTCAAGTGCATTCGAGAAAAAGATGAATCTTTGCTAGACTTCATAACTCGCTTCAATTCGAAGAAGCTAAGTCTGGGTAACATTAGCGAAGATCTTGTTCGCGCTGCCTTTATTCAGGGCGCGAACGACCCAGAGCTCATCCGCACCTTAACGGGTAAAGATGGCATGCCATCCACATGGGATGCCATAATGATAGCAGCAAAACGCTTTGCGGAAACGGAGAAGCAACTGGGCAGAGATCTCCCACAGAGCACAAACCTCTATACCCAGAAAACAAGGGAAGACAACGTCCTTACCGCCCGATTAAACAAAAAGCGAAAGCTAGGCATTTGGCAGTCAAGGGTAAACTTTGACACCTCATCCGGCTTGCAGCATCGGTTAGGCGGAAGGGATAACGTACAGTCCAACAAGAACTCCAGATGGACGCCGCTCACCAAAAGCGTCACCGAGATATTCGCCACCGAGGAGCTCCCATGGCCAAAGCCTCAAATAATCCGACATCGCCGCAATGCTGATCGGAGCAAATACTGTGAATTTCACAGGACAAAAGGCCACAACACCGAAGAATGCATAGACGTAAAGGACATGGTCGAGGCATTCGTCAGAGATGGGACGCTCGCGCACCTCGTGGCGCAATGAACGCTGAGCAGGCTCATGCGTGTAGAACCCCAGCTGGGGAAAACACGAATAAAATTCCAGCTTCAATATGGAGACTACATGCTGCGTAAAGAACGAGATCCCGAACCAGGTGCGTATCGGCTCGATGGCACTCCCATCCCAACAACATGGAAGGGAGCTCATTTACACAGTTTGCATGTAAATCAATTCCAAATTTGTAAAGAAAAGGCCAAGAGCCACTTCTAATGGAAACGATTCTCCTTAAAACATTGACGCTGATGATTTTACATTTTTATGAACTATCAACACGGATATGCCGGTTTTCACCGCATAAATACGTGGAAAGTCGTTGCGTGGGGAAGGCGGCAAAACCCGCATAAACCCAAAAAACGACAAACCTTCACGCAGGTCAGTTGAAGGGGAAAAGTTCAGTCCCATTAAAGGAAAGTGCCGGTCTATCCGCATGAATCATGAAAAAGGGAACTGAACACTAACCTATTGACAACCGCGCGTCGAACGGTTAATTTATTCAACACGGATATGCCGGTTTTCACCGCATAGATACGTGGAAAGTCGTTGCGTGTGGAAGGCGGCAAAACCCGCATAAACCCAAAAAACGACAAACCTTCACGCAGGTCAGTCGAAGGGGAAAAGTTCAGTCATCCCATTAAATGAAAGTGCCGGTCTATCCGCATGAATCATGAAAAAGGGAACTGAACACTAACCTATTGACAACCGCGCGTCGAACGGTTCTAAACAGAATTTCTAACAAAAGGATGAGGAAAACCTACACGCAGGTCAGATGGTAAAGTTTAGCCATCCTACTACGTGCAAGTGACGGTCCTACCCGCACAATCACGGAAGAGGAAGCAAAACTTCACACCTATCTACCACATTCAAAGGTTAACTTATCCTCAAAAGATGAGGAAAACCTACACGCAGGTCAGATGGTAAAGTTTAGCCATCCTACTACGTGCAAGTGACGGTCCTACCCGCACAATCACGGAAGAGGAAGCAAAACTTCACACCTATCTACCACGTTCAAAGGTTAACTTATTCTAAACACTTGGAAAATTGCTAATTTAAACTAAAGTATGCAAGTCATATAACGTTTATAAAGCAAGGAATCCAATAAAAGAAGCGGTCTTACCCGCACAAAGATTTATATTTCACAAAGATTCATTACAAGAATGGTCGGGTAACTACCCGCCTACAAGAAGATAAATCTATACAAGCTAAGTCTATCCTAGCAGTGGGAAGGGATCTTCAGGATCAGGCTTCAGGGCCACTTCCACTTGGACCAGCACCGTCAGTAGAGCGTGGCAGTTCAAGGAAAGCCTTAAGGATAGCTAGCCCATCATCAGCAGCAGCAACTTCATTCACCTTCTCCACCACCGGATGCGGGAAGGCGGCGTACTGATTCACTGCTTGGTCGTAAACAGCTTCAGTATCAACATTGTACAAAGGAAAGTTGGAAGGCGGGATGCCTTTCTCAACGAACCCTAGACCAAGCAGGAAGCCGACCTTTTCCCCATCCTCGTGAGAAGCGTTGAGGGCTGCGCTCATAGCATCATCGTAAGAGGTCTCAGCAAAGACCCGATGCACAACCTACAAGAAAATATACAAGTATCAGAACCTTTTCTATTTACAAAGAAAAGCGTAAAGACAAGAAAAGCTTACCTGAGACAACGCTTCTCGAAGAAGCCATTCCTTGGCAACCAGGGCTTCTTGGAGGGCAGCTTGAGCTTCGTTACGAGCGCGATCGGCTTCACTCTTGTTGAGGTTGGCAAGCAACACTTCTTTAGCCGCAGCCTCTTCGACGCCCTTCAGCTTACGCTCAGCATGGTCAAGCACCCCCCTCTGGTCCAGGATTTCTTGGAGCTTTTTGGCGTCTTCCATCGCCAAGGCATCATGAGCCTGCTGGAGAGCCTCTAATTTGGCTTTAAGTTCTTCATTCTCCACGCGTAGAGGATCAGCAACAGCTTCAGCCTTGGTGGCCCTCTCGGTTGCGTTCCTTGCAGTTTCCTTAGCCAGCCGAAGCTGTTCATTAACAGCTTGGGCAGCCTTGGAACGGGCCTCGAGTCGTGCCTGAACTTCAACCTCAAGGGCCTTGAAGGCCTTCTCCTTTTCCGCAGCTACGGCGGAAAGCCTTTGGTTCTCCTCCTGGACAGCCCGCGCCTGAGCCACTTCTTTAAGGCGAGCTGCTTTTAACTTGTCGTTTTCACGACAAAGCAGCTCGACGCGCGGCTGCATCCGGGCCAGGAGAACCCGAAGCTCATTGCTAAGCCTACCCTCTTGGTAGCTAGCCATGGCTTCCCCCAACGCACCACTAGGAGCAGCGTGACGAGCCCACTCCACGCACTCCACAGGGGTGCGAAGGGTTGTTCCTCGGCGAATGTTCCAACGTGGAACATACACTTCATTGGAATCCGACACTGCAAAAAACAAAAAGCAGTTAGGAAAAGATAATAAAGAAAATATATATATAAAATGGGCCAAAAGAACCCTACGCACCTGTAGGGTCAATTACAGGCCGATAGCCGCCGAACCCATCACCTGAACCCAACGGAAATCCATCCAAGAGGTCAGGCAGATGGGAAGGTGGCAGAGATTGGCGAGAAGCCCCATGCGTACCTGATGGATCGGCCGTCGTTGCCGATGGCGGGGGCATGGTAGCAGCCGCCGCGGTCGCCGCCGCGGTATCCGCAGCAAAAGTTACCGCCGGCTCGGTGAAGGATGCTGTAAAAATCGCACTCACAGCCGGCGGTGACGTCATCTCAGCTGGAACAGTCGGCTCAAAGGAGTGAGCAACTGGACCAGCGGAAGCAGGCGCAGGCGCTTGGGTCGTCGCCTCAGGTAGGCTGACCAAGCCTACCGTCATTGGCGGGGAGGTACCACTCTGCGCTCCACCCTGGAATGCGTCAACATCCACGCCTGCACAAAGAAGATAAGTGTTAAATGATATTAAGCTATGATTTTAAAAGCTAAAGGAAAGTTGTACTTACGGGTTTTCTTGAGCCTAAAGGTACGGAGAGGCGGGGACGGACCCGATGGAGCCGGCCTCTTTGCGCCGGTCACCGTCGTCTTCTTTGGCTCTCCGGAGGTGACAGTCGTAACCTCTGGAGCGGTGGTCTTATAACCACCGGGATTCCCCGCCACCTCTTCGCTCTCGGTCTCCGAATCAGACCGAGGCGCTGGATCGGCAGTGGAGGCCTTCTCCTTCCCCTTCCCGCCGGCAGCCTTCTTCTTCCGCACCAACGGAGGACCATCTGCGGATTCCTCATCAGAACATACGATTAGAGGAATTCCAGCAGAGGTTTCAGCATTGAGGGGTACAGGGTCGAATAGCGCCTTACCTGGCCGACGGGCGCTAAGGATCTCATGGCCTAGCGGATAGACCTCCACGAACCGATCCGCCGTTTGTTCTAGGATGGGCAACTCGTTCTCGTCTAGAGCGCGAGTACCCATCCGGGCGGGACCATCAGCCTCCCGCGGGTTCAGGAGCGACTGCAAGTCGTTCCCCTCTGAAATAAACAGGAAAAAAGTTAGAAGAAATTCTAAATCAACAAAAAGAAAGAAAGCATACCGTAAGGAACAGAGTTCGAACCGTATTCGAGGACGATCGGGATCTTTTGCGCATCAGCAGCCTTCCACACCCGGCTCATCCCCAGCATCACCATCCCGGACTCCGCAAACCGGTAAACCGGAGATTGGACCCGAGATATCTTTGAAAACCATTCCGCCTCCTGGTAGCTGGAGGCGTGAAGGCTTGGGAGAGCTTGCCCGTTCTTGAATTTCATGGCAATGGGGATGGCGCGAGCGGATATGAAGAAGAACTCCCGCTTCCACGAACGAAGACTGCGCTCGGTCGCGCAGATCTTTAAACCCTTGATTCGGGTAGTCAGGGTATACCACCCCTGGATGCACCTCCAAGTGTAGAAGGTCATCAGGCGGTCAACATAGGGCTCAACGCCCAAAATCCGGCACACCCACTCGAAGTGGCGAATCTTGGCGATCGCCATGGGGTGCAACTCGGTCAAATGAACGCCGTGCCTCTCAAGGACACGGTAAACAAACTTTGTCAATGGGAACCTAAGATTCCCATAGACAAAGAATGCAGCATATACCCCGATCTTGCCTCTGGGGGCATCGTACACCGTCTGGTGGGGTTCAGGAAACTCAGGCTCGAGAGACTCGAGCATGAACTTCCTGACGACGTACCGATACAGATCGCCAGGCAGAGCACACTGGCACTCGCCAGCAGTACTCTTGTCATTGACTGCAGATTCGAGATCACGAGACATCTTGTAAAAGAAGAAGAAAACGATTTCGGGAGAATGCTTGCCTGAAAAGGTGAGTATTCGCCGGAAATCGCAAAGAAGATGAAGAGAAGAGTGAAAGTGTGGATTACAAAGAGCCCTCTACCCCTTTATATACTAATCGCAATTAATGCGATGAAATTAATGCGGAAGAGAGAGAAAACGAAGGTGCAATGAAACTATGACACGTGGCAAAAAGCAAGCTGGCAACAGCTGTTGACAGGACGCATACCATTAATTTCGCGGCCACGCGCCCGAAAAATCGCGCCCACGCGCCTGAAAAAGCGTCTGGAATGACCATGTACTATATCGTCACCATAACTTCCTGCACGATCTGACACAGTCAGAAGAAACCGTCGCACGACGTTTCAGAGTTTTGGACTGTTCTTCTTTCCACCAACTCTTCGAATTTCAAAATTCAAAATTCAAAAAGATCAAAAAGTAGGCGGGAAAATACCCCTTACCTTGGCGAACAAGTAACCGTAAGACGGATGCGGGTACAGTGTTAAGGCAAAACCCTTCACATACCTAGCACCCGCAGGGAATTGAAGCCAAGAAAACCTTGGCGAACAAGTAACCGTAAGACGGATGCGGGTACAGTGTTAAGGCAAAACCCTTCACATACCTAGCACCCGCAGGGAATTGAAGCCAAGAAAACCTTGGCGAACAAGTAACCGTAAGACGGATGCGGGTACAGTGTTAAGGCAAAACCCTTCACATACCTAGCACCCGCAGGGAATTGAAGCCAAGTACCTCGGCAACCAAGTAACTATAAGACGGGTGCGGGTACAGTGTAAAGGCAAAACCCTTCACATACCTAGCACCCGCAGGGAATTGACGCCAGGAATACCTTGGAAGTAAAGTAACCGTAAGACGAGCGCAGGTACAGTGTTAAGGCAAAACCCTTCACATACCTAGCGCTCCGCTGGGAATTGAAACCAAGAAGGATCTTCTAGGCAATGCTTGCGGAAACGGAAATAACATCCCCGCATAGCGGGAACGTCGAGAACTACGTTGTTTGAAGCTCCAGGATGGAATTGGTGGTTTTAACATAATTGATCACTATGTTCAAAACTACCAAAACCTCATGGAGAATCCACACAAGTGGGACTCAACGCTCCTGACTTGCGAGGAGGTTACAGACCTGCCCGCATCATACCCAAAGACCAAGCAGGAAACTCGGGAATTTCTGCAAGTGACAAGGACTTCCGCGGGAGGAATCCCCATGGAAAACCTTAAAAAACCCTTTTCAAAACCCTTTGCTTAAGTCCAAAAGTTCACCTCACTTTATTAAACACTCATGAGAAGAACATTGGACTGGGGGACTTGAAGAGGTAGGTCCCAGCAGAGCCCAGTTGGACCCGCAAGACTCACCTTGAAGAGGAACGTATGCGCAGAAACCAACTGGATCCGCAGGACCAACCATGCTCAGAGACGTGACGTCCTTACGCGCAGTACGCAAGCTGGTCCCGCAGGAAATGCCTCCCGATGGTGAAGGACTCCGCCTGTTCCCGCAGCTTCGGATACAAGCCATCAGGGAAGGCCACCCGCGCAGCAAGGCTACACGCACAAGGCACTTAGCTCTCAATCACTCAGTGTCACCTGAGGGAATGAACAAAGCCGGGAACAATCCCGCACAAGGGCGGGAGGGGGAATACTCCCGCCCAAATAAGCCAGTCCGTACGATACGGGAAGATCTGTACTGTACCTGACGAGGTATGGGAAAAAGATCTGACTAAAGAGACGACAGCTTACTGACACAGTATGGCGAGCAGCATGCTCCTGTACTGTGTCACTATTAGCCGCTGCCTACTCACCAACTACTGCCATACCACGTGCGTAGCCGGCAGTTGGTGGAAAAGGAATAGTACACAGCAGGCCTGGTCACTATCAGCCGCTGCCTACCCACCAACTACTAGCAGGGCACGTGCGTAGGCCACTGTTGGTGGAACAGGAACACTGTTGCAGCCGGCCACACCTCCTTGGAAACCTACCTTCGGCTATAAATACCACAAATGGTATGACCATCATATCTTATCTTATATCATCATATATACCTGATATCTGCTCTAGCAATCTCTTAATATACACTTATATTTAAAGAGCAATCTAGTCTGATTCTCACGCCGGAGGGTGGTCACAAGGAGGAACCCCCCCCCCTTCTCAGTGACAAGCTCACGGTGTCTGTTTTGCAGGTTATCAGAAGAACCATCTTCTCAGGGTCTAACCCCTCGTGGGAAACATCTATCTAACCCCCAGGTTACCAGTAATCTGCCCGGGGTCCGGTTAGTGTTTCTTCACTCTTGTATTTATAATCTCTATTCTCATATGTTATTACCAAATTTAACATGTATATTTAATACTTTCAGTATTTGTGTGTCTTAAAATACTTTATATCGGGTCAAATTATTCTACAAAGAAAAATAAAAATTAGAAAGATTTGTAGCCATAGAAAAAAAATCCCTCAAAAAAATTAAAACAAAGTAAATAAACAAAAATCATAACTCAAAATTTAATAAACAAAACGAAAAAAGTAAACACACAAAAATGTTTCCACCTTTTTTTTCCATTCTCATAAAAAAATACAATGGTAAGTGAAAAAAGTCGTGTCTTTTTTTTTAAAATTGTGTTTTGTGTTTATTTTCATCATTGATTGTGGTTTTTTTCTTGACATTGTGTCTTTTTTTTTCCATTATATTGTGTTATATTACTCAACAATGTGTCTTTTTTTGTTCGGTATTCATTTTCGTCATTGTGTCTTTGATCTTGGCATTGTGTCTTTTCGTCAAAATATTTTATTTTTTTTTTGTATTTTTTAAATTTTCTTTTGAACGGGAATTATGACGGAAACATTTTAGTTTTTTAATTTTTTTCATTTTTTATTTGGATTTTGAGTTATGATTTTTTTATTATTTTTTTGAATATATTTTTAAGGGTTTTTTTTGTGTGGTCACAAATTCTTCTCACACTTTTTATTTTTGTCTCCTTTTATATTTTAACTACACCTTACAATTAAAATATAGGAATAAAATTTCAAAAAAAAAAAGATATATTTTATTGAAAATACTTTTTTTTGCCCATTATTCAATGATGATTACATAGTTGTATA
Source organism: Bidens hawaiensis (assembly GCF_021521415.1). NCBI lineage: Eukaryota > Viridiplantae > Streptophyta > Magnoliopsida > Asterales > Asteraceae > Bidens > Bidens hawaiensis. Next base: position 22,758 of record NW_027502994.1, read on the forward strand.
GTTCTCACATACTTTGAATTACATTGTAAAAACACTACTTTTTAGCATTACAAAATCTGTAAGAAAAATAGATAAAGTATTAAATTTTCAAATTTGTCCTTAGATACACCCGCCTTGTCATTCCCATTTTAGTGGGGGTGATAAGGTTATTATGGTGTAAGGCTGAGGGGTGTGGGGCTTCAACGAGGGTGCTAGAGCCCTTCCGCTCGCGCCCCCAGGCGCTAACACCACACCACCGGGGCGCTAACCGGGGCGCTAACGGGGCGCTAGCGCGAAAAAACATGCAGGCGTGAGCCTTTTAGCGGGAGAAGAGAGAGAGGAGCTTGTTGAATTTTAGAAAAAGAGCCGTTGGGCTCTTATTAAATTAAAAAAAATAATTTTTTTCCTATATAATACCCCATTTCATCCCATTTTTATACCACAACTTCAAACCTTCACCCAAAATCAATTCATCTTCTCAACTTTTTTTTAAAAAAATGGCTGGAAATTGGTACCCAAACCTTGATTCAGATTATATTGATGACGATTTATGGTCGTCACCGCACCAACCGATGTTTTATTCGGAGCCGCAAGAATCATCCGGCTTTCAACCATCCAACACACAACCGTCTCCTAACTTTGTTGTTTCGGAGACACAAGAATCACACGGTGAAGCTACGGGACCAAAAAGACGCGTCCACCGGAAAAAACAACTTGCAACGGACGGGTCGGGACCGGCTTCGACTCCGAGGACGAAACGGAAAGCCACTCCGTGGTCATCGGATGAGAAGGAAGCCTTGTGTCGGGCTTGGATAGTAATTTCTGAGGATCGGCATTGCGGTAATTGTTTTAACGTTTTTAAAAATGATTTTTAATAAAAAAGTTAAATAAAAAAGTTAAATGGAAATCTAATTTATTTATTCATTTTGCAGCCGACTACCAAAAGAGCAAGATTTTTTGGACAAAGGTTAGGGAGACGTTCTACATGCTCGTTGGGAGTACAGAGCGGAACGCCGATATGATTTCGGGTCGGTGGTCCGAAATCAGAAAATTTGTCGGCTTGTTTACTAATCTTTTCAACAGGAACAGCGGTCGTATGAGACCAAGTGGCAGTGATGATTTGGCGGTTTACAATTTCACGGTCGAAGAGTGGAAGCAGGAGTGTTTGCGGAGGTATGGGATGGTGAAGACGTGGGACGATTTAAAGTTGTGGGAGAGGTTGAAAAGGTGTTCCAAGTGGGTTGAGCTGGTGGCGCCGGACGTTGATGCGGAAGTTGGGCCGAAACGGACTAAAACTAGTTCGTCTGGAGCGTATAGCACTTCAACCGGGTCGGATTGCCGCGTTGGATTCGACCTAAACATTGCGGAGGAGGAAACGTCTTCACCGCCGAGGAGGCGGCCATTGGGAAGGGACGCCAAGGGGAAAAAACCGGCTGAGGGGGAAGCCGTAAACATCGCCAATCTTGTTGAATCCCTCAATAAATTCAACAAAACCATTGAGGTGGTCTCTAATGACAAAAAGGAAAAAAGTCGAATGAGAGATTTGGACTTTCTTACTAGAGACTTCAGTAACCTAAATCCGGTCGATCAAATGCTAATGGAAAAGCAAAAGGAACGTATCCGAAAGAGGTTGATCGAAGAAGACCAAGCCGAAGAATAAGAAGAATGTTTTTTTTAGTACTTTAATTTTTATTTTATTTTTAGATATTAATGTGTTTTTTTATTAATGTGTGTTTTTTTAATAATTTATGAGTTTTTTTAATAATACGTTGTTTGAATATATTTATAAAAAAATAAAAAAAAATTCGCTGGAGCCCCTGCTGGAGCCCCTCCACACCAGGGCCAGGGGCTCTAACGGGGGCTCCAACACCCCCGTTATCCAGTTTCTCTCTCTCTGCCACACGTCATAATATTATTGGTTGGAGCCCCCATTAAAGCCCCCATTAAAGCCCCCACACCCCTCAGCCTAAAACAAGAGGTCAAGTTTAGTCCTTGTAAAATGTAGCTAAAATGTCAAAAAAACACCATCCCGCCATTGATAAAATGTGGTACGAAAGTGTTGTCATCTTATTAAATTTGATAGGACTACACGAAGTTCTTATAATGGACCACTATTACTCTATTACACGAGGGTGATGCTTAGTTTTATATGGAGAAAAGGAAATTAATTGGACTTTGCTTTATATTCATACAACTAACCCTAAACCCTTACATAAATTCGTGAGCCTCTCTCCCTCTATATTATTCGGTTTCTCAAGAACCCTAATTCCTATCACTAATATACATCCTAAAGGGGAACCTGACCAAGCTGACTGTCATGTCGACTGGATCGTTCTCATCAGCCGTGGCCTCTCTCTCTGCTGTGACAGGTATGTTTTAGTTGTAGGTTTATCATAATATTCATGTTTTCTATTATATACAGGAAGAACTGATCAACATGTGATATCAGAGCGATGTTGATTAATCAATTCTTCATGTCTTCCATTAATTCAGGATCTAAACCGGAAGACATGGACTAAAAACTGATAAACCCTAACAATTTTCGGTTTTTTATTAATTCGTTTTATTTATTTACTGTTTTTGATTAAAATCCAAAAATATACAAACCCTAAAAATTTTTCGGTTTTAAAAATCGCGTCTGATATAAACTAACAGTTTTCGAAATCTGGTAATCTAATGATTATTCGTGTTAATGACAGTTTTCGAAAATCTAGTATAATCTGGTTCAATATCTGGATTGTTATAATGTTTTACTAAATTTTTTGATTAAGATTTAGACCAAGATATTTCGAATTCTGTAAACTTAATAAAGGAATTACTTTGAAAATAATCAAATCTTGGATAAACAAACAATTCCTAAGAATTCAGATTAATCATTATTAACTGTTCATAAACTAATGGGTGTATGTGTTTGCGGCTAACACATTTCCCGAAAACGCATCAAACCAGAAAACTAAATTTCCCGCGACTAAATTTTTTTTTCGTGAACATTACACTGAAAATTTTTGCTATCTTGTTTATGGCTAAAACAGTTCGATCCGCGCTAATATCTTGTTTGCTATTAATTGTACTAATATTTTGTAAATACTTAAAATTCATATTGATTACTTTTACAAAACATATAAAAATCTTAACTTGAATGAATGATGATGTACACTTCTGCCCAAAAGTGATATGACACATCTAACATATCATTCAAGTCTAAATACAAGCTGTGTTAGTTTAGCTTAAACATGATTTAAATGTATCACTTCTGCCCAAAGGTGATGCGATACATCTATATCAAAACAAAACTAACTCGTGCATAATTAAAATGGTTGTTTCACTTCTGCCCAAAGGTGATGTGTTACAATTGTTTTGCACATATACTTAAGTAAAATTTAATCCTGCCCAAAGGTGATTTATCTTTTATTTAAGTAGAATTTTATTAATTACATTAATCTATTATTTTGATGTTAATAATAGATATTAATTATCACAGCTTCATAATTTAAATGGTTCTTATCTATGCCTGCATTAGTTTAAATTACCCCTAGTTCACTCTAAGTTCCTTCTAGTTTAGTATCTTAACATTCTCATATAAATTCCAAAAACAGTTCCGAATGGTGGAATCACATCATTAACTGGAGATAACTTTGCTGCCTGGAAGGACTCTCTTAAGCTTAATCTTGTCTTCATGGATTTCGACTTTGCTCTAAACGAGGATCAACCTCCGGAACTAACCGCTAACAGCACTCTTGTTGAGCACTTACTTTTTGAAAAATGGAAGAGATGCAGCCGCATGTCTCTAATGCTTATGAAAAAATCCATTAGCATGCCCATAAGAGGATCCATTCCAGACTCTGAAAATGCTAAAACCTATCTGTCTTCTGTGGAGGAACAATTCAAAGGAACGTCTAAGGCGTATGCTAGTACTCTTATTCTCAAATTGGTGACTACTAAGTACGATGGAAGGAGTGGCATTCGTGGGCACATTATGATGATGAACGACATGGCACATAAGCTGAAGGGATTAGACATGGAGATCAGCGACGGTTTTCTGGTACACTTCATCATGACCTCTCTTCCACCTTCCTATAAAGCTTTCAAGATCAATTACAACACCCAGAAGGACAAATGGACATGAGTGAGCTGATTGCTATGTGCGTGCAAGAGGAAGAGCGTATGAAGATGGGCAAACCTGAAGTTGCTTACCTTGCCACCAGTTCCAAGAAGAGGAAGAACACTATCCAAGAAAGGAGTTTGCTAAAGTTCAGAAGAATAATACAGGTGCCACAACCAGCTCTCAGAACTCCACTGGAAAGCCTTTCTGCAAGTTCTGTAAGAAGTACATTCATAAGTAGAAGGACTGTTCAGACTTTAAGGAGTGGCTGGCTAAGAAAGGTAATGATCTCTTTATGATACTTGAGTCCTATAATTTAACTGTTCCTGCTAATACATGGTGGTTTGATTCTGGTTCTATGGTTCATGTAACCAATTCTACTCAGGGATTCCTTTCAATCCGGAAGCTGGAAAGAAACCAAAGAACACTAAGACTGGGGAATGATAAAGAACTTGAAGTCAAGGCTGTGGGAACTTTACAATTAATAATGAAAAATGGTTTATGTATTAAACTTTATGATACCTTATATATTCCTGAGATTACTCGGAATCTTGTATCAAGACCAAAGTTAGACATGGACGGTTTTGATGTTTCTCATGGTCGTGGTAAACTTACTATTTCTTTAAATTCTCAAGTGTTTGGTTATGGCTTTTTGGATGGTGGTCTTTATAGATTAGAACTAGATGATAATTTTTCTAAATCTCTGTTGTCATATAATATTAATGAATCACTCACAAAGATTAAAGAGAAACGAGACTTAGAAACTTCTTCTATGTTGTGGCATCAACATTTAGGCTACATCTCACGAGACTGGTTAGCCCGCCTCGTGAAGAATGAAGTCTTACCCTATCTCAATTTCACCGATTTTAGAACATGTGTCAAATGTCTTAAAGGCAAAATGACATCAGCAAATAAGAAATGCGCCACAAGGAGCTCTAATTTATTAGAACTCATTCATACTGATATTACTGGTCCTTACCCCATTGCTGGCATAACTGGACATACTTCATTTATCACTTTCATTGATGATTATTGCCGATATATGTACTTGTATCTCATTAAAGAAAAATCTGAATCTGTAACAACTTTTAAAGATTATAAAACTGAAGTTGAAAAACAATTAGATCGTCAAATAAAAGTTGTCAGATCAGATAGAGGAGGTGAATATTAGGGAAGACATACTGATGTGGGTCAGGCCCCTGGTCCATTTTATGAGTTTTGTAAGGGCCATGGGATCGTGAACCAATATACCATGCCAGGTACTCCTCAGCAAAATGGTGTCGCTGAACGGAGAAATCGAACCCTTATGGATATGGTACGCAGTATGTTAGCCAACACTAGTTTACCTCTATTTCTCTGGACTGAAGCCTTAAAAGCAGCCGTTCATATACTCAATAGAGTTCCTTCTAAGTCTGTCCCTAAAACTCCTTATGAAGTTTGGACAGGAAGGAAACCGAGTCTTAATTATATGAAAGTATGGGGCTGTATTGCTGAAGCAAAACTTTATAACCCTTTTCTAAAGAAACTTGACCCTAAAACTGTTACCTGCTTCTTTATCGGGTATCCTGAAAATTCAAAGGGTTATCGTTTCTATTGTCCTTCCCATGTCACTCGTATCATAGAAACCAAGCGTGCCGTGTTCCTAGAGGATTACAAGATCAGTGGGAGCAGTACTAACCCTTATGAAGAATTGCAAGAAATACAAGATGCGGGGGGAGACTCGTCGATTACTATAACTCCGGTTATTCCTCTTGTCCCCCATGCAATTGAACCTTCTGCACCACCTTCTCAACACTCAGGACCCGTTATAACAGAAAATGAAGGCACATCAAACACTCAAAACCAAGACAATGTTGAACTCGCTAATCAACTCAGGAGGTCATCTAGGTCTAGAAGACCTATTAACTTTGATGATTATGTCACCTACCTGACTGAAGCTGACGCCAGAAGCTTAATGATCCTATCTCTTATAATGAAGCCATGAGCAGTGATCAGTCTTCTGAATGGAATAAAGCGATGATTGATGAGCTTGATTCCATGAGGAAAAATGAAGTTTGGTATTGGATTTGGTAGAATTTCCCAACGATGTCAAACCCGTAGGATGTAAATGGGTGTTCAAAACAAAACTTGATCCAAACGGGAACGTTGAACGCTATAAAGCGAGATTGGTTGCAAAGGGCTACACTCAGAAAGAGGGAATTAACTATCAAGAGACTTTTTCACCTGTCTCTCGAAAAGATTCATTAAGGATCGTTATGGCCCTAGTAGCTCACTTTGACTTAGAGCTGCATCAGATGGACGTGAAAACCGCTTTCCTTAACGGCACTTTAGATGAAGAGGTGTACATGAAGCAAACTGAAGGTCAAGAACATCTAGTCTGTAAGCTCAAGAAGTCAATGTATGGGTTGAAACAAGCATCACGTCAATGGTACCTAATGTTTGATGAAGTCATGAAGAAACAAGGTTTTGCAAAGAATCAAGTGGATCAATGCACATACCTCAAAATGAGTGGGAGTAAGTTTATTATACTTGTCCTTTACGTAGATGATATTCTATTGGCAAGTAATAGTTTAGACATGTTGCATGAGTCGAAGCGATTACTCTCGCATAACTTCGACATGAAGGATCTCGGAGATGCTTCTTATGTTATTGGCATCGAAATTCACCGAAACAGACACGGAGGGATCTTAGGATTATCTCAAAGGGCCTACATTAACCGTGTCCTTACTCGTTACAAAATGCAACATTGTAACCCAACTGCAGCTCCTGTAGTTAAAGGAGACGTTTTCGGGGCATTCCAATGTCCGAAAATAGAGGTTGAAAAGGAGCAAATGAGATTGATACCTTATGCATCAGTAGTCGGGAGCCTTATGTATGCACAATTTTGTACTCGCCCATATATTGGTTATATTTCTGGAATGTTAGGCCGTTATCAGACTAATTCTGGCCTTGAACACTGGAAAGCAGCTAAGAAGGTGCTTTGATATATTCAAAGGACGAAAGACTACAAACTGACTTATAGAAGAAGTGATAGTTTAGAAGTGGTAGGTTATTCTGATTCTGACTTTGCTAAATGCAAAGATGACAAGAAGTCCACTTCGGGGTATATCTTTATGTTAGCAGGCGGGCCCATCTCATGGAGGAGTCATAAGCAACAGTTAACGACTACTTCCACTATGATGGCAGAATATATAGCTGTTTATAATGCTACCTGTTGTGGAATGTTGCTTAAAAATCTAATTTCTGGACTCAAATTAGTCAATTCCATTTCTAGACCATTGAAGCTTTATTGTGATAATTCAGCTGCCGTTAATTTCTCGAACAGTAACAGTTCAACTGGAGCTGGTTTATATCTTGATACAAAGTATTTGTTCGTGCGTGAACGAGTTGAGGAAAATAAGCTTTGTATTGAGTATATTAGTACACGTAATATGCTAGCGGATCCGATGACTAAAGGTCTTCCACCTAAAGTTTTTGAAGAACATGTTGCTAATATGGATTTACTGAAGACCTTATTTAATTGCATATTGTACTTATTTACATTTTATATAATAAAATTTCCTCAGTTTTGATTTTGTATGTCTCTTAATATATTCTGCATGCGTAATGACATATTGACAAATTATTATACAAATCAAATATTTGAAAGGCTTACTTATATGATTTTGATCGTAACTACTTAGGTTTTAAACAAGGACTGCAGTATGATTAATGGGGGTCTTGAGCTGATGTTCAATTCAATGACTGTATTTCTCTACTCCAGTTTAAGTTTAAAGCTAAAATGAGTGTTAAAATCTGCAGACTAATCTAATGCTCATTATAAATGATTATTTGGTCAAGTGGGAGAATGTAAGAATAAATATATGTATATGTATATTTATGTATGGCCTACATGATCATTTATATTATAATAGATCAAAGTTAATTAATTATACCTTATTATTGTATTAGTTACGTAATTGTTGATGGACCAAATTACCCTTTCTTGCTAATCAAGGGCTTCCCCTTGGAAGTATATAAATATGGAGAGAGTAATTAACATCATACAACTAACCCTAAACCCTCACATAAATTCGTGAGCCTCTCTCCCTCTATATTATTCGGTTTCTCAATAACCCTAATCCCTATCACTAAGATACATCCTAAAGGGGAACCCGACCAAGCTGATTGTCATGTCGACTGGATAGTTCTCATTAGCCATGGCCTCTCTCTCTGCTGTGACAGGTATGTTTTAGTTGTAGGTTTATCACAATATTCATGTTTTCTATTATATACATGAAGAACTGATCAACATAACATAGTTGAATAGTTAGATATAAGTTCTATATGTAAAACTTTAAAATATCTACATGCATGCATATATGTATGTATGGTATATAATCGAAGCCATACACATTAAATACAATATATAAATGAATTCTCTTGATACAAAAGGTTCTGCTACAAATTAATTGACTATAAATATAGGAACCATAATTAGTGAAAACGAAATGACACAAAAGAAATAAAATATATGAGTAGCAGTTTGATCCTAGTTATCAATCCTTATGACCCACGAACCACGACTAGAAAACAATCCCCATATTAAATATATTCGGTGATAATTTAAGTGTCTTTTTTTCTTTTTAACTTTTGAGTTCTGGAGATAAGAGAAAAGAGATGTAAGCTTTGAAAAATGTTTAGGACGTAACTTCTATCAACGTGTTTTTTTAATGATTTGGCCATGCATAGAAAACGAACTACATAGTTAAGTAGGGCCGGTAATTTTTGACATAAACCGAATCACAACACATATTTTCCGGATGAACTAAAATAATTGTTGTGTTCGGGTTGAACAATTCAACTATAATCTATCACAATTGAGACCCCTAGTTCAGACAAGGAAGAAAAATGAAGGTTTCATATATGTAAGGATAACAAATAAATAATATTAGTTGATTCGTTAGTTATACTGAAACTCTATAACCTTGAGTGATTAAAAGATTATATCGAAGTAGAGATGAACAAAAAAAACCAGTTCCAAATCGGTTTCAAACCTGACCCAGACCTGGTACCAACCTAAAACCGGCTTGGAACAAACCGGTTTCAAAAACGATCTAGCTCGGCGGTTCGGACATTTAATAACTAGAACCCCCACCTCTTAAACCTCAAATCGGTTTTTTTGACCTCAAACTGGTTTTTTAGCAGTTGACCGGTTTATAAACCGATTGAACCGGTTTGTTTGGTTCCAATAATTTTACTTCTAAACCGAATCGGTTTGAGCCAACCCGGTTATGACCATGTGTTGACCAAACTGGACCAGTTTAGAACCCAAACCGGTTTGGTCTAGAACCTGATTTTGTACCCCTCGGCCCTCTATATGACTATATCGATGTGTAATGTATGGAGGTCCAGGCAGGGCCGCCCAGTCCCTCCATGGGCCCATGAATTTTTTTAAAATGTTTTTTTACTTGGCCATCTAAACTATGGTTGTCAAAGTGAAGATACAAGAGAAAGAATAAAGGTTTTAAAGAAAACGAATTTTCCGATGACCTTACCTGGTCCTCCGTAATGGATTTTAAAAGATGATATATTTCTAAGTGAAAGAGAAATGAAGAAGAAGATAGATAAAGTATTTTAAAATAAATATAAATATAGGCTAATAAAACCCTAAGAGGCTAGTAAAAAATAAAAGTAAGAGATGGTGCAGTCCTATTTTTGTACTTTGTAGTCATTTTGTTCAATTAGCTCTTTTATTATTATTATTTTACTTTTTGAACTTTTCTTTTTTTTACTTTATTTTTCTAGACAGTTAATTCTTGTCTACATGTTTTACCCTGTATCTAAGTGACTAAAATCTACATCTTAAGCTTTCTTTTATTTGACTATCACTCTAATATATTTTTTAGACTATAATTTAGAAAAACTGATCACACTCTTAATATCTTATTTTAATTGTTTATAACTTTTTAGAATACAGGTTTTTATTTTTATAGTTTTATCATCTCTTTTAAATACACAATATTTAAAAATGGGGGATAAACTTTTTTTGAGAGACCTAGTTCCATTCTCGTCCCAGACCTTGGATTTTTTAAGTATTTTCAAAGACGGCTCTGGGTCCAGGTCTCCATCATCTTCAAATATGAAATTCTTGATCCAATTAGTTTATACAACTATAAAAGTATCATATACTACACTGGCCCATGAGATCTAATCCCATAAAAGAGGCCCATGCCCAAGTAACAACTTTTAGAAATGTGTGTAGTTAGTTATAGAGGTTAGAGGTGCATAAATCGGGTATTAAAAAAATCAGAGTCTGAGTATGGATTTGAGTCTGGATATAATCAGGTATTGGAAAATCGGGTATTAGTAATAACTTTGTCGGGTTCGGGTCCGGGTCCGGGTATTGGCTTGAAAAACCATACCTTATGTACCGGGTCCGGGTAGGGTATTGAATCGGGTCTTCAATACCCGGGTATTTGAAAAACCTATTTCTGGGTATTGAAAAAACCCGTTTCCTGGTATTTTAATACCCTATCTCCGGGTATTAAAAAACCCTTTTTCTGTAGCGTTCTTCTATTAACGAGCATGCTTCATTTTTTTTATCCTAACTCCACTTTTTTGCATACAAACTTCAAAGTTAATTCAAACATATATAAACAACTAAACAATCTATATAAAACATATATTTTATGTGTTTTAAATTGTTGTTTGTTATATCAAAAGACGTTCTAAATAAGTGTTTATATCAAATATGTGCTTTAAAAAATATCCGTTGGAGAACGACTATAGATCTGTGGGTAACCACACAACCACTGCCAAGTGCCACACAGACACATGTGCACAAACACTAATTTCCGGGTATACAAAAAAATCCAGTTCAGGTATGCAGAAAACCCGGGTTTCGGGTATAACTAGAATCGGGCTTCGGGTATTATCGGGTTTAGATCGGGTTCGGGTTTCAGTTTTGAAAGTCATACCCTATACGTACACTAATACCCACACAGACACATGTGCACAAACACTAATATCCGGGTATACAAAAAAATCCAGTTCAGGTATGCAGAAAACCCGGGTTTCGGGTATAACTAGAACCGGGCTTCGGGTATTATCGGGTTTAGATCGGGTTCGGGTTTCAGCTTTGAAAGTCATACCCTATACGTACCCTACGGGTAGGGTCGGGTTCGGGTAATAAAAACCCGGGTTAAAAAAAACCGGTTTCGTTTTTTTTCTGGGTCCGGTTCCGGGTTCGGGTTTTTTGTGCACCTCTATTAGAAACCCGGGTTTAAAAAAAACCGATTCCGGGTTTTTTTTGGGTCCAGGTTCGGGTTTTTTGTGCACCTCTATTAGAGGTTCACAAATGGGGTTTTTCAAATACACGGTTCCGAGTATGGAATCGGGTTCGGGTATGATTGGGTATTGGAAAATCGGCTATTAGTAATACTCGGGTCGGGTTCGGGTATTGTCTCTATAAACCATACCCTATGCATCAGGTTCAATATAGAACCGGGTATTCTAAAATCGTGTATTTGAATATGTTATTTTTGGGTTTTTTTTCAGGTATTTTTCATGTATAGATTGGATTTTTTTAGGGGTTGTACATTTTTATGGGTATTTTCAGGTAATTTTGTGTATTTGAAAAACACGGTTTCGGATACTGGAAAAACCCGGTTCCGGGTATTACCGGGTACAAATCAGGTCTGGTTTGGGTACGGGTCTTGGTACTGAAATGCATACTCTATCCGTACCCTACGGATAGGGTCGGGTATTTAAAACTCGGGTATTTAAAACTCGGGTATAAAAAAAACAGGTTCTGGGTTTATTTTCGAGCCCGATTCAGGGTTTGGGTTTTTTTTCACCTCTTGTTAGTAATATATGGCATCAAAAATATGTGTAGCCTATGACTTTTTAACAGTTATTCTTTCTAAATCTTTACATTTGTTTCATGACGAGACTTGACCCTTAAACATATAAGACTATGTGTAGTTATAATGCCTCACTCATGGGCATTATGTGCCATGTGATGCTAGTCAGAGTTATTGTTTTTTGCAGAAAGAGAGTGTAGGCATAAAATTCCATCCCCTAGCATTATGCGCCATGTGGCGCCCAATCACTATTATTTTTTTTTTGTTTTTTTTAAAATAATAATTCATTAAATAATTAATTATAAAATTAAAAAACTACATTAATGTTAAAAAAACACATTAAATTTAAAAATAAAAACTACATTAAAATAAAAAAAACAGTAAATTAAAAAAAATATAACAATAATAATAAGATTAAATGCTCTATTTATAAAAAATTTTCGCTTGCCGAATTGATTTTAGAGATTGGACTCTCGGATCGCCTTCGAATAACTCCTTTGTTAAAACCTCGATGCCGTGGTCCAATGCATTCCTTTTAAGTACTTCGACGGCGTCCAAATTTACTTGAAGACGTTGAGCTCCAAGTTCTTGTATATCTTTGAGTCGAATGTTTATTTCTTTGAAATAACTTTCCATTTCGGCATTCCAACCCATTGTCGATGACGACGCAACCCCTTTTCCCCCTTCCCTTGCCACTCATACCCCCCGGTCGAGGGATCTCGGCGACATCCGCATAGGGATTTCCGTATTCATTATCGCTTAAGTTGAAGTTTCGAGCGTCAGAACTTGGCTTTTCTGGATCAACCGAAGACGATGTTTTAGACCTTTTGTTAGGCCTAACACTTTCGTCTCCATAACCGGGCCCCATTTAGGGTAAAACTGAAGGTATTTTTTCCAACAGCCAAAGTAATTGAAGCTCCCCGAGTCCCGTTGATACGCTGTCAACGTCCTTTCCATGATTTTCGTGTCAGAGACACCGCTACTCCATGTTCGAGTCATTCGAGAGTGAATAGTATGGTAAGCCGTGCATTTGTTGTTTATATCGGTCAATTTCGAGATTACCGAATATTTTTCCCGACGCTAGTCCCCGCCAAATTCGTGGAACAAATCTTTAATTTTGTTTCAAAATACGCCCGATGTTTGATAGTTCGCTAAACAAAATAAAAATATTACAAGTTCAATGTTGTTCAAAATTTTAAAAAAATATATATTTTTTAAAAACTTACTGCACTTGGGATCTTCCGATATCATGCACCAAGCACGAGCAACTAGTTCACACTCGTCGGTAGTCCACGATATAGTGTTCTGTTTAGCCAGAGTTTCGTCGACGGGTTTCTTTACGTGTTTTCTCGGGCGTCCACGTTGGCTTGAACCGCCGTGAGTCTTTGGGACGGGTAGTGGCGCCGGGTTGATTTGTGTCTCCGGCACCATCTCATCATCGGGTTGGGAACGCGAACCGGCTATCATGTTTGTGGTTGGGCTTTGGAAACCGGGCACCATATTTAGGTTAGGGGCTCCGGAACTTAGATATCGCATGTACGCGACCGTATGCGCTTCAAACGGATACTGGGATTGAGGGATATGGACAGTTGGCTTCGGGACTGTAGATGGGTTCGGTTGTGGATTATTCGGGTCGGGATTATTTGCGTTGACTTGTCGGGCATATTGACCGAAACCGAGAACTTGGTTGTTAAACGGAAACATTTTGGTTGGTGTTCTTGAATATATATGTGAGTGTATAGAGAAGTAGTAGAAGTGTGTAAAAAAATTGAGGTTTGAGTTTGTTTTTATAGTATATTTGTGTTAATTTTTGAAAAAGTTTTTTTTTAATTAATTCCAACAGCTATTTTTAACGGGAATATTTTTGAAAATTGTGCCCCTTTGCGCGTTATGCATAAAACGCTTAAAAAAACCCAAAACGCCGGGGGGGGGGGGTGCTTCCGGCGTTATTTCTCTTTCTCCATCTCTCTCTCCACACACACACACACACACACACACACATATAGGGTAAGGATATTTTGAGAACCTTGATTAGTTGTAAGAACTTTAAGAAATCAACATGAACCACACATTTAATTAAATGAATATGAAATATGTGGCTGAGAATAAATCTGATTAAAAAATTAATCAGGTGAGAGAATAAATATTTTTGATGATTACACAAGTTTAAATGTTAGTTACACATGTGTAATAAGTCGATTCGGTATGTAAAAAGATATTGTATTTTTTTTACGTTACTTACGCTTACGTTTTAAATGTGTAAAAACAAATCCAAAAAAATATTGTTACGTTGAGTTCTCTCGAGTTCTTAAAACTCAAAGTGGTTCTCAAAAGAAATCAAACATATATATATATATATATATATATATATATATATATATATATATATATATATATATATATATATATATATATATATATACTAGTAGAAACCCGCGCGATGCGGCTGGTTGTCTTGTCTCTGTGCGTTTGTGATCTATAGTTTTATCGTTTTAAGTCTCCATTAATGTATGGTAGCTTCAATTCAGTCAATTTCGTGAAATTAAAAGGCTAACATTGGATGCGTGATTCCGAAATGCCGTATGTATTGCAATCACACATAAAACCATCATAATATGATTACACAATTCAAGTAACAATCATATTTCAAAAGCAACATGTAATAAATACTGCACTGAGAGTTCAAACATATATATCTATATATACGAATCAACCAATTTAGCATCTTCTTAAACATGCAATCTTCTTCCTACCATGAGTCGCACATATTCTTGTTTCAAATCAATCTACAACTGATGATGTTGTACCTCGCTTGCTTCGTGAGCGTTCTGATTATTTTGTTCGCCCCTGAATTTTTTCTAGTGTGTGCCAGTTATTCTAGATTTTATTGTCACTTCTTCCTGGTAATTGTGCAACGATGGGTGAACATCTGTAAATGTTACCGGAATTCATTAAACTGGTTAGCGAAGATGGAGTCATGGAACTAAAGGTGGTTGCATTGATTATAACCAAAATCACACACGTTTCCTATATTCACATGAGAGCCCGCGAACTATCTTGTTGAATTGTCATAGGGAAAGTCATTTCCACAGTTTTTCTTGTACATAAAGCTCATGTGTATAATTAAAAATTAGCTAAAATGAAAATTGTTAAACGGGTCAAAAGTTAGTCAATCAAGACTAACAAAAGAAGAAAAGCAACCTTACATGTTCAAAGAAGCAAAGCAACCTTACATGTTCTAATTACCTGTAGCAAATGCAAATTACAATACAAAGCAAAGATCTAGCAGGCATGCGCAATCAAAACTTCAGAATATAAGTATAAGTAAAAATGAAGATAAAACCATACATTTTATGCAACTCGCCTGACAAAGATTTTTATATTTTTTTTAATAACTAACATCAAAACTGACCTAACCAAACCCCCAACTCAAAAGCATGCGTTTGGTTTTTGTTTTCCCATAAACCGAATTTCCATACATTTTATGCAACTCGCCTGACAAAGTTTTATATTTTTTTATAAAACTGACATAACCGACAATCGACCTGACCTAACCAAACCCCCTTTTCAAAAGCTTGAGCTTGGTTTTTCTTTTCTCAAAAACCGAATTTCCAGTGCATTTTCGGTTTGCATGTACTCATCTTTAAAAATTCACATGAACAAAAAAACATAAAAATGAACCGTGCCATAAATACCGTAGTAAAAGTTTTTTAGGCCCAATTATGAAATAATCAATTAATCATTAATTAAAGAATATTTTACACTACAAGTTTCAGGCCGACCTTCATTATTTTGGGCCATTTTTTTTTTATCAAAAATGATTTTAAGCTCGGAACCGAAACTGGACCCATCATGAAGACCTAAAACCAAATTGAAACCATTGTAACACCAAAACCAAACTTGACCCATTGAGAAAACCAAAAACCTAAAACCAAAAATACCGAAACCGAACGGAGCCCATTGTAAAAACCGAAAACCGAAAACCATAAAAATAGAAACTAACCACAAACTCAATGTTTAATCTTAGACAACTATAAATCTAGGTTTAAAAAAACCTATTATGGGCACCTGGGGTCTTTTGTGGCAAATGATTAATATTACATTATATCGTCAGTTGGGGACGCATGAAATATATTACTCTTGCTTTTACATGTACTTCAAAAGCCCACGAGGAGAAAACAAGAAGGTAGTAAATACATTGCAGAAAAAAAAGGCATAATTCTTATATACAACAGTAATATTCAAATAACCCAGCACGTTACCTGCAAGACAAATAGTATGGTTTTTAACAACCATATTTGACCTTCAACTCCAGCAGTTTCTCCCCACACAACGCCCACTACCTACGTCTTTTAATCCCTTTTGGATGGTTCTCCTTCAAAACGACCACAATAAAGCCACTTGAAGACAACTCAAACACTATCAATATACTCTAATTGTTCAATTTCCAAATAGTTATCTTATCATCTGGATAGCATTATATTTCTAACCATTTTCTAATTCATTAAATACACAAAAAGAGTTAAATATTAGACAAAAGGGTAAGAACATACTTGCAGTTAAGCTCAATTGCAGCTTTATCAGTAGATGCATAAGCTTCGGTTGCATCTCCCGGCCTTTTCGAGCAGATTTAATATGTGAAGAGGTACGCACCCGCCTTAACATCGAGCGGGGCGGGTCAACCCACAAGATATAGACAAGAGGCTTGAAATCAGGATGTCATGAAGACACAAAGCCAAAACCTATGCGCATGGCGCATATCACATATGCTCACGCGTATCACATATGCTCACGCATCATATATGCTCACGCATATCACATCTGCGCATGGCGCATCTGCGTGTGGCGCATATCACATATGCTCACGCATCATATATGCTCACGCATATCACATCTGCGCGTGGCGCATCTGCGCGTGGCGCATATCACATATGCTCACGCATATTACATATGCTTGCGCATATCACATCTGCGCATGAAACATCTGCGCGTGAGAATAAAGAGAAGACCTCGCGCATCCCCAGGATAGGCGCGTATCACATATGCACATAATCAACCACGTCCTTATCCAAATCAGGATAAGGACAACCATGATTGTACTCATCAGACAACCTTCCAGAAGGTATCCTTTAAGGAATAAAGAATATGCTGATGTTGACAGCTACCAATGAAGGGTGGACAACTCAGCAAAACCCATGTGCTACCACGTGATTGCACATGGGTTAGGTGAAATACCTTGGTCAGAGAATAATCAATGAAAAAGCACCAGGTGTCCTAAGGACACGTGGCGCGAAGCAATAGGAGGAGGCCAAAAAGGCCCTAATTAGGTCTGAGCCCAATCATTGGAAACCCTAATACTATAAATACCACACCACCTCCACAAGGGGAGGTAAGCAAGAAAATATATTCTAAGTCCTTACTCACTTTCAGATTATTATTATATTCTCCTACAATATCTTATTCTCACACCGGAGGGTTACCCCAAAGAGGACCCCTCTGTCCCTTCTGAGGGGTAAGTTCACGGTGCTGCTCGTTTTGTAGGTGGAAGAATTCATATTTCGGAAAACCATCGGTGATATAGCACACTCATACCCGAGGAAAGTTGATCGTATACTAGTAAGTCGATCCACGTTTCTTCATTGGCGCCATCACCTGTTACAATGGCAACAAAACCACTATCTCATCAGTTCTCTCTGAAAATCTTCACCATGGTTTCCGGTGTTCGAAACAGCGATCAAGTTCTGGAGGATAATGAGCTTGAGGATGTTAATGAGGGACATCGGTTTTTGAGGGTGCCGCGTGATACTGCGCGCACCACCAGTAACCATCCCTTCATCACAACACCTCATAGCCAGACTGAAACTCCTCCAGACGATCTCACGTTCCAAAATCTGACTGGTGCAAAAGAAAAAGGACCAATGGGTCCGGAAGTTGAAACCAATGACCCTAAAGAATGGCTCATAAACGAACAACGGCGTTTAATGGACAAATACAATGAGCTGGTCAAACACAAAAAGTTAGCCGACTTAACACAAAGGCTCGCATTTGATAAACAAACCATTCAGGGAACAACAAACCGGAAGATGGTCACTCTGTTCACACCGAACACGCTGATGTTAGTGATGAGGAAGAGGTGCACAGCATGAGGAAGATGCGAGATACTCATGCAGGAGGTTCAAAGCTTCGCGCGCACATGAACATAGCGCCTGGAGCCAAAGTTGATATGGATCTATACACACCGTACAACCCACAAGCGAAAGGGCAAGTGGACGTAACCACACCATATAGGCCAGCCATCTTGGTGAAGCATTCAAAATTCACTGAGCGCATTGCGAAGGCTCCCATTCAACACAAAACCAAGATGCCCAGTGGTCTAGGCAAGTACGATGGTACAACAGATCCAGATGATTTCTTACAAGGTTTTTACAACACTGGAAACCTAGAAAGCTGGACGATGCCAACATGGTGTTACATGTTTGCTCGCTGCCTCACGGGCGCAACGCGTGTCTGGTTCGAAAGCTTGCCGACAGGACAAATCGATGGGTTCGAAGAGCTATTGGAGAAGTTCCAGGCTCACTTTGTACAGCAGCGCAGACACACGCGCGACCCTGATGACATCATGCACTGCGTGCGCAGGAATGATAAAACCATTGAAGACTACATAACTCGTTTCAATCAGGAATCTCTTGCAATTAGAGGTATCACTGAACAACTCTTGCGCGTGGCCTTTATACAAGGTGCGCGCAGTGATCAACTCCGCAGAGCTCTCGTGAGCAGAGACGGCATGCCAACCACTTGGGCTAAGCTTATGGAAGCATCGCGAGTCTTCGCGCGAAATGAAAAACAAATTGCCCAAGACAGAGCAAGAGATAGAGGGCATCAAACAGAAGCACCACGCAACAATGAAAGGAGGGGCAAACAAAACTCCGTATGGTCCAGGTTGCAACAAACCAGTTATTCTCCCGCAGAAAAGCAAGCGCAACAAAGTTCACCCCAGCCCCAAAAAGACATTCGTAATCGCGGAGAAGGTGACAAGAGGGAAGGCGGCAGAGAGCCTAACAGACCTCTACCAAGAATATGGACTCCCCTCACCAAAACGCCTTCGCAAGTGTTAAGCACAGAGAATGTCCAGTTTAAAAGCCCCAAGCCATTACTCCATAAGGGACCACCAAACAGTGGCAAGTATTGTGAGTTTCACAAGTCCACAGGGCACAACACCGATGCATGCCACCATTTGAAGGATGCGATTGAAAGAGATGTGAAATCAGGCAAGTTGGCTCACCTGGTGAAAAACCCAAGACCAGAGAATGAACAACCAGACGGAGCCTCAGCCAGTAAAAAATTCAAAAGAATCTGTGTAGCTGAAGGAGGAGGGCAAGGGCAAAGATCGAGGAAGAGAAGCGCGCAAGTCCAAGGGGATTGGCGCGAGCAACTAGTAATCTTCCAAAGAATCAGAGGAGGCCCGTCTATCAGCAGTCCTCTAGTCATCACTACACACATCGCTCATTATGAGGTGTCAAAAGTCCTGGTGGACACCGGCAGTGAATCAGACATCATGTATGAGCAATGTTTCAGGAAGTTGGATCCAGCAGACCAAGCAAGGCTCGAAATTGTGAATGCACCAATCTCGGGTGTCTCAAACGAAATTATTCACCCCCTAGGTCAGATACAATTCGAACTAACTATGGGGGATGAGAAACACAAGCGAGCTGAAATTGTCAACTTCTTGGTCTTGCCCACCACTTCATGCTATAATATGATCTTGGGTAGAGGAACGATTGCCCAAA
>NW_027502995.1:0-41855 GCF_021521415.1 Bidens hawaiensis
GTTATATTTTCTTAGAACCACATTTAGATAAAGCGTGTATCGAAATGAATATATGAAATTTCAATTTTAAACATTTCCTATGCTATGTATAAAACTTATATATTCAGCTTTTAATATTTTTTAGATATTAACGTTATGTGGTTCCATTTATAATATGACAATTCAATGTTATATCTGTATAACAAATATTTTAGATATGTAGTTTATGTAAGGCACCGTTCCTGGTAGCCCTACTTTAGCGTCGGATTTACTCATAAACATAGTTCTTATAAATCAGAGATAATTAAAAACTTTCGCGGAATATAAAACATTAATCATTGGTTACAAAAGATTTAATCTTTCTTTAAAACCATAACATAAATCATCATGTTAAGACATCATTTCTTCCATCTTCAAATGTCAGTCGTTCGATCCATGCCATGTGTCAACCTCATGCCAGCTCTTTAATCATATTCACTGCGTGCATACTAAAAGTCAGCTACGCTGAGTGAGTTCTAGTTAATCAGGCGACAGACAATACATACACATATCTTACATACATACATATCTTAACCTTGTATAAATATCCATAAGAGGACGTCACATAATATCTATTAAAAGAACTATTACTATTACCCTACTATCAATATTCTCCATAGAAGGACACTCAATCTATATATTCTCCATAGAAGGAACCTCCTATATACTTCCATAGAAGGAACACTATGTTTTCCAATAAATGAACACTATGCTTTCCATCAAAGGAACATTGGGCTTTCCATTAAAGGAACACTATGCTTTCCATTTAAGGAACACTCTATATATTACCCGTAGAGGGAACTCTATATATAAGTTATCATCTAATATCCATATAAGGAGACAATCATCACTACTCTTGGCAATACATGCAATATCCAAAGATCGTTCACATATCGACAAGTAATCATCCCTGCATTACATACAATATCCATATCTTTATTTATAACCTAACGGTACATGCAATATCCGAAGATCGTTCACGTACCGACAAGCAATCAATCGTATCTATCACATATATCATACATGGCATACACTTACCATTTAAGGTAAGTGTATTAACTGTCACATCGAGTATGCACACAACCCCGAAAACATAACAAGGAATGAGGCTAGAAACTCACCTGAACTCGGTTACTTCTTCCGTTAATGGTTACTCCTTTCTTTAGTTGTGCACGGCTAGCTGTTGATGTGCTCAAAACAGTCAATAAATATTAACTAAATTAAACAAGTAATAAAAACTAGACCTAAGACTCAACTAAACAAAACACCGGCAATTGAACCGGTCAATTGTACTAGGCTAAGTAAGTCCAGAATATCGAACCCACAGGATTCTATAAATTACGTTAATTAACTAATTAGACTCGACTTACGACACGACTATTTATTATTAATGTTTTAAGGGGGATTTTAAAACTGATATTAAACTAGTATTAAAATAAGAAAACAAATAAGAAAGTAAACGAGAAACAAGCAACCAAACACAAGATCAGAATCAAATAGAGAAGGAATCTACCTAGGTAAGAATCCCATGCATCAACAATCATCAAGCAATGGACAAATAACATGATTATGGAAACTGATTTCTAAACGTATTCATTTAACAAACCCTAAGGACCTTTGACTGAATCAAACGAAATCCCAAAGAACAATTATTAGATTATTAAGCAATCAGTATTATTGATTTCCGCAAAGTCATCAATTAGTGTTAATTAATAGTATCTAAAGCAAGCAATCTTACGAAACACTAAACCCTAGATAACTTGATAAGCTAACATGACATTATGAACATGGATCAACACAATAAGCAAGAATATTGTCACTAACTATCCTAGCATGCAATTGACCAAGACACATGAACAACTCCTCACCTTACAGCTATTGGAATTTAGCAAAACATTTAAAACCCTAACCAACTATCAACAAGCATCTATGATCTAATGGGCCCATTTAATCACAATAATCAAAACACCAAGTAATGATTTAAGCATAAACCTAAATCTAAAGAACACAATCAAAAGATAAAAGATCTATGTGAAGCAATAGTTAACAATCAATCAAGATAATAAATACTTATATGCATCATGAAAACAAAATTAAGTCTTTACTATTAAATAACGAAATCCATAATCAAACAATTATCCAAAGCAAGAATCAAGCGTCAAACATGTTCATCAAACCTAGGTAGACATGAAGTCTAGCTTAGAAACATTATTAAAAACAATCCTAAACAAGTATTAAAAACAAAGAGGAAAGTCATGACAAATAATGAATAAGGAACGAAAAGTTAGAGCGATAAAACCTTTGCAATTGATCCTTGAACACACGGATGAAAGAACTCTTGATCCTCCTTGGTTTCTCCTCTAGAGCAGGTGTTAGATGTCTGGAAACTTAAATAATTTCGTTCATAGGGTTTTAGGGTTTATATATATGTTTAAACACCTCATTCCTAATATAAAATAGGTTAAAACAATCCCACTAGGCCCACTAGAAGACAAAATAGACATGGTAGCTGATTCTTGAACATTCTTGGCAGCCTTGGGACATGTTGGAATCTACCACATGCTTCTTGAATGGTATGACCTGGTCGCAGTAGCTTGAACATGACATTTTCTGACGTTTTTCGACTTTCAGCTCGTTTGTCTTCGTTTTTGGTAATCGGCTTCATCCGAGCTCCGTTTTAGCTGATTCTTTTTCCATTTGACTCATTTTCTCGCTCTCTTCAACATGGGACCTATCACATACACAAACATGTAATTTAATTCAAGAATAACAAAATAATCGTTAACGTTAAAGCACAAAATAACATAAAAACTATTAGGAAAACATGTGTGTTTTACATCACATCAACATGAAAACAAATCGAAACGCTAAGTGGAACAATCATGTAATCATTAACGAGCAAAACGTACTTAAACTTCGCATGAAAAGAAGAAAGAATTAAGTAAAACATGCAAGACACCAAAAGAGTTAAAAACACGATAAATATATAAAACTTAACTCAAAACCTAATTTAATAAAAGATAAACAAAACTCAAACTTAAACGAACTTAAAACATTAAGGAAACACAACTTTACACGGGATTCGAGGTGTATAAATACATGTATAGATTAAGGTCAGCTTGGAAAAATTTTATTTTCATTAGTTGTCTTAACACATTTTCCATTAGGATTCTAAATTATTTTCTAAGCTGGGCTTATTTAAATCAGGTCCAAATATCCATCATCTTGCCTAATTTGGGTTCAGGCCGAAGGCCCAACAGAACTGTGGCCGAGAACTCAAGACTGGGAACCCTTTTGACCGAGAACCCACCGAGAACTTGTGACCGAGAACCCGTATGGTTTGACCGAGAACTCGTATGTTGACCGAGATCTCATACTTGGCCAAGAACTCATGTTTTCGGCCGAGAATCCTGACCGAGAACAAATGACCACCGAGAACTCTGACCGAGAACACATGGTGACTGCATGTTTGACCGAGAACCCTATGGTTTAACCAAGGATTCTCAAATTTAGCCGAAAACACCCAGCTCAGCTAATTTTCTATATTATGTTTGTATTTTGCCCAGTTTACTTGTACTAAGGTTCAAATCATGGATCTTTAATCCTTTATCATCATCATTCATACCCTATTGCACCCATTACTATCACGGCTTCAAGATCTTACCCCGTTTTAGGCATAAAGCTTGGACCTTTATATATTTAAAACGTTCTAGGCTAGATCTATGGTTTTCTTTATGAACCACATCCAACCATGAGTCCATTAGGTCCGTTTTAATCATCAAGTTTGCATTTTTAGGAAACATTTAGACCCGATCTACTCTAGGGTTTAGTTCCATGGCAAACCGTCCATAAAAATGTAAGCTTTAAGATCAAGAACATACCTTTAATCGTTTTGCTAGGTCACGGCTAGCTTGGTTATGAGTTTGGATCTTGTAACTAGCTTGAATGATCGAAGATCCTATGTTATGATGCTTGGTTTTGGGTTCGGATAATGGCCGGCGGCTAAGGTGGTGATGCTTGGCTTAAGTGTGTGTGTTTTATGGTGTAGAGAGAATAAGATGGAAAATATGGATGGAAATGGAATGATTTAGGGTTTAAGGGGGTATTTATACTCCCTTAAGCCCATGGACCTAAAGCCCATCTTTCCTTTTTGGTCCATGATTGATCCATCTAATAGCCTACTCATCTTTCCTTCTTTATAATTATATTCTTTTATTATTTCTCTAGTAATCCGAGTAACTATTACGTCGCAAATAAATATATTTAAATATTATTCTTTGAAAATTTGGGATGTTACAGTTTATGACACCAGAATATAAAGATCACATAGGTTTCATTTGTTCATGAAAACATTATTACTGAATGATAAAATATTGATTACGTCATCTGTGACAAACTAAGTACTAAAAGTTATTTATAAACAAAGATGGCAAAATTTAATTCATGTTACATATTCTCGTGCATAAAATTTATATATTATATTTATTAAAAGTGAACAACATATAAGTTTACGAAATTTTACTATTTACTTTTCTAACAATTATTATTTTCTTTCCTCTAATTATTATTTTATAAAAACATGATTCATAACTTATGAAAATAAACTAATATTACAAAAGTATGTATTTTTAGTGATAGATGATTTACTAATTAAGGTGGTTTATAATAGCTTAAATGATTATATATGAGGGTACTAGGGATAATAAGTTATAACCTTGCTATAACTTCATCTTCTTCTTAAACTTTGCCGGAAAACGAGCAGGTGGCCGAAAACAGTTTTGAGTTCTACGAGAGGAGGCGATGTGACCGAAAGTTACTAACAAGGTGAAGGTAGTTATCAAAGTGGCGTTACCTTACGTTTAATTTTAACATCGGTATTGATAAAAAAAAATTACGGTTAACGTCGGTTCCATTGTGAGGTCGTGCGGTGATTCGTAGGTGGTGGGGATTAGCTACGGAGTGGAGATAGGGAACTCATGTATTGTTTTACTTCTTGTGTTTATAGTGGTTCTCCGGAAACTTGCCTTGATTTTTATATGATGCTTTCGAATATTTAAACTTCACAAGTATGTCACACACCATGGAGATAAGTACTACATGTACTTAGTTGTTATGTGTTATGTGGGTGAGTTCGTTTTGGTTCGTCGGAAGCGTGAAAAGTTACCGCAATTTAGTATCGAAAGGTGTAAACTTACGTTGGAGTGTGTGTGAGGGTGTGTATATTCAAGGTTTCAATGCATATATTTATAGTCAAATTACTTAGTAGTGAGGATATGAACACATAGATGATAGTCTAAATAGTAGCCACACGTGAATAAAAGTTTTGAGTTGATATAACCTTTACTATAAAATCCTAATTTCAGATATAAATCTTATCTCTATGTTTTGCATATTTCTTTTACCAACTTTCTATTTATCATACTATATCATTCTTGTATTTAATTGCATGTTAAATTTGACAAACTTGTATTTCTATTATTATTATTATTATAATTGTTATTATTAGTATTTTAATAATATTATTATTATCATTTTGTTTTGTAAACCACTTAATTTGTTTTAACTATTTTATTTTTTTAAATTTTTTTTATTACAACTCTTACCCTCTTAAAAGAAAAATTTGTCCTCAAAATTTGTGGTTTAAACATATGATCATAGAAGCGAAGCATTGAAAACAAAAGTTTTATAACATATATCTTGAAAATAAGGGGTACTGTTACCTGGACTAAAAGTTATATTGCTTGTATAAACTAGGATAAATAGAGCTAATCGACTCTTCTGTTTCCCATGTAGGTTCATGTTCAGAGTTATTTTTCCAAATACCAAACAAATGGAATTACTTTTTTTTTCTTTCTTTTTTTATGCATCATCCTTTCTTGTATGTCTAAGAGATGGCTTATGGTTCTTCTTCATATGATAAGTCTTCAAGAATTGTCAATGACGGATAACTAATAATGTGAAGCAGATGATAATTGTATCCTCTTAACCAGGACACATGAAAAAAATCATGAACATGTGCGAGTTGTGGCGGTAACGCTAGTTGCTATGAAACTTCTTTGTTTCTATCGAGAAATTTAAATGATGAAGCGAGGACTAGGTTTTCCTTTAGTTCCAAAATATGTGAATAGGTGATATTTAAAAAAAACGTTGTTGCCAACTTTGAATTCGAGTGTTCGTCTATGTTGATTTTTTTTCTACTTTAAGCCTCTTTCATATCGAACTAATTTACATATAAGATTCACAAAAACGCACATAAGTGATATGTAATTTACAGGTATGTTCTAGACCATTATTGTCAATTATTATAAAATCATGCTATAATGATCGTTGCACAATACCTTAACGAACTAACTAATCAGAATATCAAGACAGATACATATATGCATAATAGGAACCCTAAAAGCACTCTTTTGTAATTGCAATTCACAATTGTTATCTGGACCATAATTGTCAATTACCTTACAATTGTGTACTAACGGTTTTCCAATAATGCATCTATTAACCTATCTAGACATACGAAGGGTTGGCGGGGAATTCTATTTCACATCTTATTAGTTGTCTTGAATATTTCACTCGGAAACATAACAAGATAATTACTGACAACAGGAAGGATATTAATATTTATACCTTCTATTGAGATATTGTTAGCTAAAGCTAAGAATCTAGCATGACTTTGCAAGATTACTTGTGAGTTTTAAGCATAAACTTAATCCTAAAAGATTTATAAGGTTATGTTACCTAATAGGCCAAATCAGGCTTTTGGAGATGATATGTCAAATGTAATATGATAGTGAGTCGAGTAAATCCAACCCGAGGATGACGTTAAAGGCGCTTGTATGCTTTGGAAAATGAGTATCTTATATTTACAAAAATGTACTTCGTGAGACATAAATCTTATTTTCAAACTATTTTCTATGAGCTAAGTATCAAATTAACTTCATTTATTTATATAAGAAAGTAGTCATGTAGGTATGTGTAATAACATTGTGAAACCTTACTATACAAAAAGTGGTAAATCATATTTTTTTAAATTCTTAGAAACGAATAAATACTTCATTTTCCAGGTATACC
Source organism: Bidens hawaiensis (assembly GCF_021521415.1). Lineage (NCBI taxonomy): Eukaryota > Viridiplantae > Streptophyta > Magnoliopsida > Asterales > Asteraceae > Bidens > Bidens hawaiensis. The sequence continues at coordinate 7,090 of NW_027502995.1, forward strand.
GACATATATCTTACGTGATACTTACTCTCTCCAATTTCATAAAATCTGGATTCAGTTTAAATAAAACAAATGCTTCATTTTTTTTCATAATATACCCATATGCATCTTATATCATAATTTCTCGTCTTTTCATAAAATCTAAAATCCTTATATATATATATATATATATATATATATATATATATATATATATATAATATACTTTTGATTTAAAGCACTTCTCTAAAGGTTTTGAATATAACATTTCACAAAATGTTTAGTTAGTGGAAACGTATATAAAATTTTTCTCTTATGGAAGAAATTAGATGACTAATTATTTTTATTTTATTTATTTATTGTTATTATAATTATTATTTACTCTTATCGATCATACCCTAAACCCTGCCCGAGCCATGTTAGTGTCAAAGACAACCCTGCTTTCAGTGGTGTCGCTTATAAGTTAATTGTCGTAGTTCATATTCATTTTATTTATAAAATCATAGTTAAGTATAGAGAGACACAATTCAGAAAGGGGCAGGGGGTATGTCTTTAGCAGGTTAGGGTTCGCAATTCAGAAAGGAGTTACGGCGCAGCTTGTTGCCCGTCTACCTGCTTTGTTGATGTAATATCTATGTTTTTAAAATGATATGAATTTTGGTTAAAAAAAGAGACACAATTAAATTGACATCTTAAAAAGTATAAATAAAATAACAATGTTTCAGATTCTTGTAAATGATAGTTTAAAGTTTAAAAGTTAAAAGAATAAAGAGTTAAGGAAACTTTGTAAAGTGACTCTTGGATAAAAATAAATAAATAAATAAATAAAAAGAGATTTATTAACGAGGGAGTTTCCAAAAATATAGAGGGGATCAACAAATTCAGCAATAGTTTTACTAAGTTTAGCAGCGGTACATGTTTGAAATGTTCATCATGGGGTTCATAATTGACTAGAAACACTATGCATTATCCTGAAAATTCATATTTTAATATCAAGGTTCAAGGTTTAACTAAGTTCAAAAAAAATTCAAAAGTCATATTTAAAATAATACAAAATTATTTACATCATTTTATTGGGTGCTCTCCATAACTAGTTATATTAAACGGGAATTTAACAACTCAGAAAATCTTTTAAAATGTATATGCACATGTACATATAAACCTTAAACTAGTTAATACTTTCATTATTATGAATTAGTAATTTTATCACTATCATTATTTAAAACGGTAATAATATAAGAATCATAAATACTTTAGTCAATTATGAAGGTGAACGATGATTAAACTTGTTTTAGTTTGCTGAAGCATGCAAATATTTCGGTAAATGGTGTAAAACGGGCAAGGTGTACTATAGCAATTATGATATGGCGTGCATTAAAATTGTATTTGTATACGGCAATTTAAAATAGTATCAAAACAATATTTGTAATGGTATGTCAAAATAGTATTGGATACCAATGGTAGTAAAATAATATAGTTAAAGTTGTGAGTAAAGATACGGTAGAAACAGAGTTTCTCATAACAACAGTAAGAACATATCTCGGGTTCGTTCGGATAATGTGCGGATGAGATTTATGACACATCACCAAACTACCTTGATTAAAATTTTTAAGGAGAATCAAGGGTATAATTTGAATTCATAACATTTTTCGAATTAATCACATCCCTTAAAATAGCATATGATGGTATTCTAAAATTTAAGGATAAATATATTTTTAAAACCATTATAGATAGCCAACAAAAGAAATCATAGATAAAAATCATGAATTGCTTCATATAATCAAATTATTGATATGTTGTTAACTCAAATTGCGCTTTTTTTCCTCAGTTTCTGTAATACACTTATGTTAAAATAAATGATAGTCCAACGACTAAGGTAAAATGATTATTTGAATACTATCAAAGTAAAATAGTTATGTGTAGGTTCCCAGCCGGATCTACACGAGATATCTCGTTCTACATAGGTGCGGAATCCCTACGTAAGACGTTACGAGCGTAGAAGATGATACGATTAAACACACGTTACAATAAACACAAACACGTTGTATTGCAACCGGAAACACGTGATACAATGATCACTGATTACACAAACTCTCTGACTCGTTACACGTAAACTGAAACTCGTTGAATTAATAAAAACTTAAGCCGTAACCTATGTTTATATAATCACGACAACTTCGCCTGGCATGTTCAGGCGAAGTTGTCACTAACTTCGCTTAGTTCACAAGTTCGCCTGTATCAGCGAACTTGTGAGCTAACTTCGCTTACATACAAAAACACAAATCTAACAAACTCGATTACAGACACTTGACACTGAACTACTGACATCATGTACCAACAGACTCCCCCTTGGCAGTAGCTTCATATCTTTATCTTCAAACACGTGTCTTGTAATCTTCAAGAATCTTGTATCTTCATATTTAAGCATGAACTCCTTCACGTACACAAACTGATACAATTCTTTGATATTTCTTCGCTTCATCTTCCAAGCAGGAATATAAAAGATTTTCTTCTCATTCAGCACCTGCAGATCAGCTTGCGACAAGTTCACTAGATGCATCGGATCATAAACTCTTAGCAGCTCTTGTTCATCTTCGTCTTCCATCACTGCTTCAGCTGTTTCCCAATCAACATACCACCACTTTAGATCTTTGAGCACATCCTTGGGCATCTGTTTCATCGGCACTTCTTTAAGGCACCGGATCGGCTTATACTTCATAATCATCCAAGGTTTACCATCTGCTCTCAATCCACGATCTTTGTCTTCGATAAGTTTTCCCTTTTGTGGTTTTAACAGCTCAAACTTCTTCTCCTTTATACTTTCCTTCCAAACAATCTTCCCAATAACTCTAGCCATATTATCATCACTTCGGTTTATCAATCCCAATCTGGCTAAGTCTTTCACTTCACATTCTGGCAGTGTATTCAACGATCTTAAAAGTCTTTTGAAGTACTGAACACCATCATACCTCTTAATAACAAAGAGCCTCAACTGCTCATCGTGTATCCAGCAAATAATCCCTTTTCTCGATTCAGCATAGCCTCTAATGTTGTAAGTCTTCTTAAACATAGTAGGGACCGCCAGTTTCTTCGTTTTGACAAACCACTGAGCGTAGCCTTCTTTCCATCTAGGCTGCTCTTCCCATTCCGTCTCATCACTTCCAATCTGTTGACTCATATCTGCCTTATCTACTTCTGGTATCTCATGCTCCACATTCTCCTCTACTATCTCTCCCTCTTCAATCTCATTATCAATAACTATCTCTTCACCAATCTTTTCTATCTCATCACTCGGTAGTACATCATCATCACCAACCAACTCATCATCCATCTCCTCTACGTCCACTACCACCACATCATCATCACCAGCTGCAGTTGTCGACTCCCCCTGAGTTGTGGAAGTTCCAAGAGCTTGATCAGTTCTTGGCAACTCACCACCTGCATCTTTCGACGCATTGGGATCATCGTCTCTATCATTTCGTCTCTCGGTCCTCAACTCATCGCCTTTACAGCTCGTCTCCCCCTGAGATGCCAAGAACTCCTTCAAAGCATCTATGATTTTGCCATGTTCTACCAGCAGGGACGACTGCATCTGATTCTCTGCAACTAGGCGTTGAATAACCTGGGTCTGGATAAGATTTATCCTTGATTGTTCTGCCACGACCCATTCAAGTGCTGCTATTTGTTCTGAGTCTGATAAGGTTGCATGGAAATCAAACCTCAGATGTGATATATCTTGAGTGTACTGAGGAGGGATTTCCGATGTAACCGGGACCTCAGAAGTAGGCAAAGACGTAACCGCAGGTGGTATCGTCACCGATAACCCTGCAGTGGCCACAACAGTCGACTCAGTAAAGCGTGCCACGACCTCCGTTGGAGTAAGAGTTGGAGGCGGCAACGGGACAATCTCAGGAGCCGATAGTTGGAAAGTAGTGGGTGGGAGGCCAAATGTAGATGAGGTAGCCACCACGGGAACATCCGTAGCGCTTGGCCTTGTAACCTGTAATGTTGAGGGAACCATTGTCATACTGGATAGTGCGGGTGTGGTGAAACGTACCACCCTTGAGCTCTCACCAGCTCCAGAACCTGCACCTATCCGTTCCCTTCTTGATCTGCGTATTAACTGTTGTACCTCTTCCTCATAGTCTGACTCGCTGTCATCATCAGTTCTCTTTCTCTTCCCATGTAGTCTTTCTCGAGTTACCATAATCCTTCTTGCTTCGGCCAATTCATCATTAGAATCTGAGTCAGCCACCGTTGTAGCTGCCCTAGTAACATTCATACCCGAAGCTCGTTCAACCGAGACCTGTACATTCACCTCTGGATCAACCCTCTCCATGTCAAAAAATCCTTGACCGCCAAACTCTGCGTCAAGGTCAACGTTCTCCTCCGGTGACACAACAGGAGCAGCAGGTATAGCTTGCGGTGCTCCTGCCTGTTGTGGTGCCGGGTCCCAAAACTCGTCCCCTCGAGCAGGCACATACCCCGGGTTGATCAAGTACCCGAATAGTGGAGTATGTCGAGGACGGAGCTCAGGTTTGCTCCTCGCACTGGAGGATCTGCATTGGGCGAAGATCCTTTTGCTCACACTTTCTACGTATCTGATTGGGCGGCGCTGAGGTAGCGTTGGAGCAACATGATTCAAGATCATCTGAATGAATCTTGGAGACATGATAAATCTCTCACGCGCCACCGCTCTTCTTTGTCGATCTATCTCGTAGAAGACCATCTGACTAAAGCTGTAACGCTTATTATAAGTCAGAGCAGTCATCGCCGACTGCATGGTCGCGCCCATGCCATCAGTGCCCGCCTTTCTCCCTGACATGCATACAATCATGACATGCATGAGAAAGCGCCACTGGTCAAGTAAAAACCCTTTCCTTCTCTAAGTATCTCCCAGGGGACCAGAGTATCCCATCCTCAGAAACGCTCCATCACGGAAAGGAGCCACAAACTCTGTCGGGTCATCCCTGTCTCATTTCCAAACCGTAAAGCCGCCCGGATTTGTTCAGAAGAGAACTGAACAATCTGATTGTTGACTGTTGCGCGCATCACCGGGGGCTCGACTCTACAGTCATATTCCACGGTCTGCCAAAAATCCTCAATGTTTGGCAAGGATATTGGCAGTGTTGTCGTAATCGCGTGGAATATACGCGAGCGTAGTAAGAATGTGATGATTTCGCGGAAATCATCAACTCCGCTCGCCTCCGGGTCTAATGTTATATACATGTTGTGACCCGGGAAGAACTGTCTTTGGTTGTCTCCACTTTCATCACCGCCTGCACCACCTACAGCAGCCATATCTGCATCAAACAAACTAAGTTAGATAAACGTCAAAGCAAATCACAAGGTCGCTTGTTACCATGAGCGAAGTTATGATTTATTCTGTATAGGCGAAGTTAGAGGTGGGGCGAAGTTGGGAACAACTTCGCCTCAACTTGAACTTCGTCTTTTAACTGTTAAGTAAAAAGGTCCAGGTGAAGTTAATGATAACTTCGCCTAACCACAACATCGCATCATATACTGTAACCTAATTAATTGTCAGGCGAAGTTAAACCTCAGGCGAAGTTATGGATAACTTCGCCTAAACTGTAAGTTCACCTGAATATGAATCGGCAACAGATAGACGAATCAATCGACGTGTAGTTGGTGAAATTGGAGATTAAGGCCTCCGTAAAACATGTTTTTATGAAGTTCTAGACGACCAAATTGATTACGACCACGTAATAACAAGTTTGAAATCGGGTGTTTAATGTTTCGAAAGACGAGGTCGAGAATCGGGTCAATACGACCTATGATTAACACCCTATGACAAAGATTATACGATATATAGAACCCTACACACCTTTAATCGGATTAGAATCGAAGAAAGAAAACTCAGATGAATCGAGATCGATAAGTTCGCTTAGGGATTCGAAGATAAGTTCGCTGGTTTTGAAATAATGAACATGTCTGACCTTAAAACTTCTTTATATAGGGTCAAAATTTGACAGGCGAAGTTATGGATAAGTTCGCCTATATATGAAAATTTTCAAAACAAACCCCTATAATTTGAACAATTTGCAATTAAGTTTTAAAACAACCTTTAAAGAATTAAATGATACGATTAAGACCAAGTAACCAGGTATAAAATCAAACAACTACATAAGCAGGAAAATTTTAAAAATAAAATACACGGGATCAAATTTCAGTCTCGATAGGGACTACCATGTTTTAGAAAAGATCCGAACAGGAATCATACTAATACATGACTGTCACACAGATCCATGTTTAGCTGTATTATGACATAAAGAAACAGGTTGTAAGGAGGTAAATGACTTAGAATGGTTTTCATTGTTTCTGTGATACGGGTTAGGTTCAATTAAGCTCAAAACTTAAGTGGGCAACAACTCAGAGATTATGATGCCTCCTATCTATTCTCAAAGCGTATTTGGCTTTCCCCAAGTCACCCCGAGTTGACCTCGACCCGTAGTGTCTGATTAACTAGTAAGTACTCTTCGATCTCTAGTCTCTTCTTCCCGTACTCTTTGTTGCATCTTGATTAACTAGTAAGTACTCTAGAATGTCTCAATAACTCACATTTTTTTTTAACTTCAAAGTGGTAAACAACTGCAAGTCCCGAATTTGGATCACTGCAGTGTCTTGACACGCTATAATCACGGGAATCAGAACACTCACGGTCTCGTGTATGACTGGGTAATCGCTTTTCTGCCTATCATACGGAAAGATATATATGAAGACATGCAAAACTCTTAAGGAGTTTCCACGTAACATCGAGTAGATTTAGTTAGTATCACTTCTACTTTTACGCACCATAAAAAGCTACCATGACATACAATGACTGTTCTAAAGTCTTTTTGGCCAAATAACTTCACTAGTTAAGAACACAGAATCAGTATATCTATCACTTTCCAAGGTTGGATCAATTTTTTGTTAAACATAGCAAAGGTACTTCTTACGAAGTAGTAGACTTGAAAAATAATTTCATCTCCCGGAAAAAATTTTTAACTTCAATCGCCCCGATCAAATTGAAGTTTTCAGGTAAACGGCTATCTCGAAGATCCAATGGATCAGCTGGACCGACCACATACAAGTATGTGTCCTTCTAACTAAGTATGATCGACTAATTTTCAGCGAAAGAATAAAAACACATCATAAACCGCCCCGGTCACTTTCAGTCATCTGGTTAATGGCTATCCATATATTCAACAAGTAGAAATGAGGACCAAACATATCCGAAGATATGTCCTTCAAACTGAGGCAACCGACATAATTCTAAGCGATAGTGACGTTTTTTTTTTTTTTTTTTATAAAAAACAAAAACATAAAGCATGGTTACTCGGGATTGATCATCCCGTTCAGCTCAACAAGGTTTTGAAATCTAGTTTTGTCAAACGCTTTCATAAACAAGTCAGCTAAATTATCTAGCGTATCAACCTTTTCGAGCTCAATCAGTTTCTTCTCAGCACAATCCCGTATAAAATGATGACGTATGTCAATGTGTTTAGTTTTACTGTGCTTAACGGGATTGTTAATTACTGAGATAGCAGCAGTGTTATCAATGCAAATAGAAGTAAGAGTAAAATTCAGACCATAATCGCGCAACTGTTGTTGAATCCAAAGAACCTGAGAGCAGCAGTTGGATGCTGCCATGTATTCTGCTTCACAGGTTGAAATTGCGACTGAGGTCTGCTTCTTGCATTGCAAGGACACTAGTCTGCCACCAAGAAACTGACATCCACCAGTTGTAGACTTCCGACTCTGATTGCACCCTCCATAATCAGAATCTGTGTAGGCGACCAAATCCAAGTCTCCTTCTTTTGTGTACCACAACCCAGCTTAGGTTTGCCTTTGAGATACCTCAATATTCTCTTCGCACCCTTCAAGTGAGATTCCTTTGGGTTTGCCTGAAAGCGAGCACAAAGACAAACAGCAAACATTATATCAGGCCTAGAAGCAGTTAAGTACATTAAAGAACCTATTATAGCCCGATATTGGGTTGGGTCCACGTCTGCATCGTTGTCTGACTCAGCCTCCAATTTGTGGTTGACGCAGACTGGAGTATCATATGGAGTGCTGTCCTCCATCTTGAAATGTTTGAGAACATCATGGACATACTTCGTCTGATGAATGAACATACCATCTTTCTTCTGATCAACCAGCAGTCCTAAAAAGAAAGTTAGTTCACCCATAGCACTCATTTCAAATCTCTTCTTCATGACGGCCTCAAACTCCTGACACATGGCGACCTTTGATGCAACAAAGATAATGTCGTCCACGTAGACTTGCACCAGTAGAAAGTCGCTCCCTTTTCTCTTGAAGAACAATGTGCTATCAATCTTACCTCTTTCAAACTCATTCTCAAGCAAGTAGTCGGATAACGTTGAGTACCAGGCACGAGGTGCCTGATGTAGTCCATACAGTGCTTTACTTAGCTTGTACACGTGATCGGGAAAGTCAGGGTCAGGAAAACCCGGAGGTTGCTCAACGTACACAAACTCATCGACTTTACCATTTAGGAACGCACTCTTCACATCTAACTGAAAAACCTTCATCTCCTTATGAGCACCAAATGCCAAAAACAGCCGAATGGCTTCCAATCTTGCCACAGGAGCAAACACCTCATTGTAATCAATCCCCTCTTACTGATTAAAGCCTTTAACAACCAGCCTCGCCTTATTCCTGATAACAATCCTTTCTCATCTCTCTTGCATTTGAAGACCCATTTTGTGCCAATCGCATGCACATTGCTTGGTTTTGCAACCAAGTTCCATACCTCCATCTTCTTAAACTGGGCTAATTCTTCTTGCATGGCTTCGACCCACGAGCTGTCCTTGAGAGCCATTTGATAGTTCTTTGGTTCAATCTGGCTGATAAAGCAGGTGTACAAGCATTCGTTGATTATGCCTGATTCTTTAATGCTTGTGTAAACACAGGTGTGCTCATTCAAGCTTTGTCTTGTTTGTACACCATCGGACAGATCACCTATCACATTTTCCAGAGGATGATTTTTGTGAATTCTCGTAGTCGGAACCGAACTGACATTCAGATTATCTTCCAAGTTTGAAGATAGCTCATCAATGGGTGATTGATGTTGAGAGTGAAACGGATTGATGAATTCCTCTTCAATAGAGGCAGCAGGGGTATTGACAGCATTTGACGAGGAAGGCTGACATTCATCATACTGTGGTCGTTGCACCAAAGTGTCTTCCTCATCGCATATCATCTTCGTAGCAATTCTTTCCTCAACTTCTGCAAAATCCAAATAAGGCATGTTAAAAGATTTAAAAAGTCTATCATAGTAGAAAACCGCGGCGGGTCCCGTGCTTGGTTTTGGTGATTTGTAACTTGTTATATCAGTGTTACACACCACCTCAACCTTGCTGGTCGATGTATTAAGGACCCGTCTGTTGGGAGTCCCAACAACGTATCCGACTAAGATTCCTTCGTCGGCTACTTCACCAAATTTAGAATTGGTCTTAAATATCGAACACGGTGACCCGAATGGTTCAAGACCACTCAAGTTGGGCTTTCTCCCATGCATAAGTTCATAACAGGTTTTATTTAATCTTTTAACAGTTAACACTCTATTAAGGATATAACATGCTGTTGCAACTGCTTCAGCCCAGAACACCACGGGAAGTTTCAAATCAGCCAGCATGGTTCTGGCTCCTTCAATTAAAGTTCTGTTCTTCCTCTCAGCCACTCCATTTTGTTGCGGTGTATACGGAGCGCTGTACTGGTGTTCAATCCCCTTCTGTAAGCAGAAGATCTCCATCTCATAGTTCTTGAACTCAGTCCCATTGTCACTTCTGATGTACTTAACCCTTTTTCCCATGATATTCTCAACCTTGGTAATCAAATTCTTTACCATCTGAACAGTTTCATCCTTTGACTTTAGGAAATATACCCAGGAATATCGAGAGAAATCATCAGTGATCACCAAGCAGTAAGATGTTCCTCCTAGACTTTTTACATTCACTGGACCGAAGAGATCCATGTGAAGTAGTTCTAGGGAACTGACTATAGAATTAATCTTCTTGGTGTGATGGGATTTCTTGTGTTGCTTTCCCTTCTTGCATGAAAAGCATTGGTTTTCGAAGTTGAAATTCTTCAAGGGAACACCCAACACCAACCCATTCTTGACAATGTAGTTCATCTTCCGAAGATGAATATGCCCCATTCTCCAATGCCATAATTCGGACTCCGATTCAGTCGCTTTCGACAAAAGACACGATTCTTCTGTGGCCATTTCAGTCGACCTCATGTCCATGATATACGTATTCTTCTCTCTTGGAGCCCTCATAACTATCCAATCCTCTGGTATCTTGAAACCAGGATATAGCACAATTGCTTCATTCTTGGTAAAATGTACGGTGTAGTCTTTGTCATAGATCTGCGAACCACTCAGCAGATTGTGCTTCAGTTCTTCAACAAAATTTACTTTTTCTAACTTCATCTTTCCGTTAGTTACAGTCCCAATTCCTGTGATCCTTCCACCGCTCTCTCCAGCGAAACTCACTCTTCCTCCCTGAACAGGTTTCCATTCGTGTAACAAGTTCTTATTACCCGTCATGTGCCGGGAACAGCCGCTATCTACAACCCATAGATTGTTTGCAGCCCTGTTCAACTGTTCCTGCACGATTAAAGTAGAGGGTTAAAATCTGGGTACCCAAGACCTCTTGGTCTTGGGTCGATACATCCCGTACCTTGGCTGTCCAAAGTTAGCATCAGAATAATTTCTGTAAGTCCTGAGCGGATACCTTCTTGGAGATTGACTATGAGGCCATCCAAACCCGTCGTGAATTAAATGAATTATTACTTATGGTTTGGTTGTTAGCAGTGAAAAACTGAGATCTATTTCTTTGAAAACCTGAATTAGACCAATTTCTGAATTTTGATGGGTTTTCATTTTTTCCATTATATTGATTACTGTTTCTTTTCTCATATTTTGAAGGCCTCACACCTCTGAATTTCTGCTTCAGAGGGCAATCAGCAGTTAGGTGTCCTAATTGATTACATCTGAAACAACTCATGTGTTCAACTTTCTTTTCCATAGTTGTTTTAGATGTTGAGGCTGTATTACTGCCCGTTTGTCTCACATAAGGTGGGACATACGGGTTTAGTGGAGATTTCTTTTCAGTTGTTTTATGTTTATCCCCACTTTTTGGTAACACTGCCTCTTGTTTTGTCTCACTCGACTCGGAAGACTTGTCCGAGTTAGATGAGACAGGACTAGGCACATAAATTTTCACACTCGAAACAGGCTTACTTGTTTCGGCTTTACTAACTTCTGGTTCTTTAATAGTAACCTTAACCGGAAGTGTCTGACCAAAATCAACATCGACAGATTTCTGATTACTAGGATCATAAGTGTAATTATGATTGTAAGGTGGTGGAACTTCATGATAACCAATTCCTCCCCTTTTAACTGGGGAACCTTGATCACTAACGAGGTGATCAAGTATAGCGAAGGAATTTCTAAATTTCTCAAGTTTCCTGTTCAGTTCCACCACTTTCACCTGGTGATCAGCTATCTGTTTATCCCTTTCAGCTATTAGTTTGGTTTTCTCTTCTAAGACTTCATAGCTAAGATCAATAACTTGTATTTTTCAGCTAAATTTGCTTTCAGACTTCTAATATCTTTTTCACTAGCTTTTATTTTTACTTTATAACTGTTTTCTCTAGCTTTAGTGAAATGATCATCTTCTTTTAACGTTTTAAATTCAGCATCCGAACTAACAAACTGATCAGTTATAGTTTTCAGTTGTTCAGACAGATTTTCACATTTAGTACAATGAATTTTGGTACTTACCTCGGAGAGCTGGTCCTTCACATCTGCCATGTTAGCTTCATTTTGAGCTTCTGCCATGTAAGCTTCATTTTCACCAGTCACTTTCTCACTATCTGCAGTCTCGATGTTTGCCAAATTGGCCTGTTCGAACACTTCTTCAACATGCAGATTCCAGTTGTACTCTCCATTTGTCTGGATATCATGGCTCTATTATCATTGACACCCCCACTCTGTTGTGTAGACCTGTTTTGAGTGCGCTCTACACGTTCATTTCTGCACTCCTTTGCAAAATGGCCATTCTGTTGGCAGTTGTAACACCTAACCTTCGACTTGTCAAACCCTGGTCTCTCACCAACAAACTTCCTACCAGTCTTCTTCATAAACCGCTTAACCCTTCTCACAATCATCGCCATCTGCCACTGCAGGTCCATCTCTTCCAGATCATCAGCATCGATCTGATCATAATCTTCATCCAAAGTTGCTGGATCAACAATTTTACCCTTGATGTAATTTTCATACGAAGCAATGAAAGATGCGTAGAGAGCAAACTGCTGTTCAGCAGATTTAACCCTCATGGGCATCCTTGAGTAGTTGTTGTTCGAAACACTTGGGGTAAAACTACTCTTGGTTGCTTGACGGTTAGAAGCATTTGATCCTCCAGCTACAAAGCATACATCACCATTCATGTTGAGAGATACATGACCTTCATGTGTTGAGTTAGCGCCCGACTCTCCCTTTGAGTAGTAAGCAAACGAATCAGACTTCGAACTTGAACTTGTATTAACCTTTGCACCATACATTCCTGGATCTTGAACCTGATCAGTAGGTGTCTCTTTTCGAACCATGTTTAGTTCAAAATTTCGTAGCTTGTTAACTGCTGTTTCCAGGTCATAGTCAGCAAAGTCTTTGTCTTCTCTCATCAACACAGTGTACATCTCCCATTTCGATGGGAGAGCATCAAGAAGCTTTTCAACAATTTCATCTTCTTTGTAAGCAATTGAATAATTGTTGAGTTCGGTCATCAGATGATAATATCTAGTGATGTTATCATCAACTGATTCATTCTTCAAGTACTTGAAGACCGAGAATTGGGTTTTAAGTAGTTTAATCTTTGAAGCACGAATTCCCACATTACCCTCAAAACGGTTTTCAAGAGCTTTCCAAAGCTCTCTAGCAGTCTTATACTTTCTGAAGGTGTGTAGAATCTCTTGTGGAAGAGCCATAGTAATCGCAGCATGAGCTTTGCTTTCAGCCTCATACATTTTCTTCTCTTCTACTTCCATCTCTTTGTATTTCTTTATCTGATCACGACCCTCATACTCAGCAGTTGGTGGAATGTAACCATCTTGTATGCACACCCACATTTTAGCATCTTGGTACTTGACATATTCTTCAAAACGATCTTTCCACGCTACATAATCGGTTTTCTTAAGCATCTTTGGTGCCTTTGTAGCCGAACCCGCTTCCACTTCCATCTTAACTAGTTCCGTAATGTTGATTGATGACATCTTTCACGAAACACACAGAAACCCGAAAAATAAAAATTTTATTTTTAACAGTACTGTAGGCGAAGTTGTGGATAACTTCGCTTAAGTCTGAACTTCGCTGATTCTGAACTTCGCTTTCTTTTTAAATTCGCCTGTTTGGCGAAGTTGTAGATAACTTCGCTTAAGGTAAGCGAACTTGTGAAGTAGGCGAAGTTGTGGGTAACTTCGCTGGTAAAGGCGAACTTGAGAAGGTAGGCGAAGTTGTGGATAACTTCGCTTAACCTTATATCTTCGCTGAAACCCTACGAACAGTGACGGCAACTTCGCCTGATGAACACGATGAATATGCAGGTTAGATTTCTGGATTTTACGAGGTTTGTGAAGGTGTTATGGGTTGTTTATGATTGTAGGAGGTGAGTATAACACAAAAACTCAGAAAACTCGTCCCGCGAATAGTCGAACGGAACGATTTCTACACCCGCGTGGTAATCCCAAACCACACAATCGAGCAAAAGATCTGATACCAATTGTAGGTTCCCAGCCGGATCTACACGAGATATCTCGTTCTACGTAGGTGCGGAATCCCTACGTAAGACGTTACGAGCGTAGAAGATGATACGATTAAACACACGTTACAATAAACACAAACACGTTGTATTGCAACCGGAAACACGTGATACAATGATCACTGATTACACAAACTCTCTGACTCGTTACACGTAAACTTAAACTCGTTGAATTAATAAAAACTTAAGCCGTAACCTAAGTTTATATAATCACCACAACTCGCCTGGCATGTTCAGGCGAAGTTGTCACTAACTTCGCTTAGTTCACAAGTTCGCCTGTATCAGCGAACTTGTGAGCTAACTTCGCTTACATACAAAAACACAAATCTAACAAACTCGATTACAAACACTTGACACTGAACTACTGACATCATGTACCAACATTATGACATATAATGGTGTAAATGGTTAAAAAAATAAGTTAAAAGCAGTTACCGCTTTAGGTACTAAAATGGTTAGGGTATTATAGTATAATAGTTACGTAAAAGATGGTAACATAGTTGTGGTTTATGGCTTTATGCAGAACGTCAAAATAAGTACATATTGAGGCGTATTATAACGATAATCAAAGCATTATCGAACTTGACATTTTTAAGGGTATGTGATTTAATGAAAACAATTAAAATACCATTCAATGGCTTTTTCATCCAAGTATTTTAAATTAGGTTTACGATTATTCAACAACTCATAGCTGGTCTTCTTGAGTCTCTTAACGGTTAGAACTCGATTGAGTGTGTAACAAGCCGTATTCACTGCCTCATTCCAAAAATGGATAGGAAGCTTTGAGTCAGCCAGCATCGTTCTAGATGCTTCAATCAATGTTCTATTCTTTCGTTCAGCAACACCGTTTTGTTGTGGTACGTATGGAGCACTGTATTCTCGATGAATTCACTTTTGTAAACAAAAGAAATCCAATACAGTATTTTTAAATTCAGTACCGTTGTCACTTCGAATTCTCCTCACTTTCTTTTTGTATAGTGATTCGATCTTATTGATTAAATTTTGAACAAGAACCGGTGTTTGATCTTTCGAACTCATAAACAAGACCCATGAGTATCGTGAATAATCATCAGTAACTACCAGGCAATACCAATCTCTAGAAATACTTGCACGATTCACTGGACCGAAAAGATCCATATGAAGTCGCTCAAGAGGAGTATCAATAGAATTTAATAACTTAGAGGGATGTGACTTTTTCTTCTGTTTGCCCTTTTTGCAAGCAACGCAGTGATCTGATAACTTAAAATTCCTCAAAGACACACCATCAACTAGGTCATTTTCCATAAGATAGTTCATCTTACGAACATGTATATGACCCATTCTATGATGCCATAGAATAGAATCTTTCTCGGTTTCTTTCGAGACAAAACATGTTTCGATCGATGTTGATACTTTAGAACTCATATTTAAGACATAAATATCATTTAATCGAGGTGGTCGCATGACAACCATGTCCTCGGGAATCACATACCTTGGTTTTAAAATCAGACACTCTTTATCTGTAAATATTGTAGTGTATTTCTTGTCACAGATTTGCGACAACTCAATAAATTATGGTCTACTTTATCACAATAATTAACCTTCTTAAAAGTAATATGCCCATTCGAAACATCACCTTCCTGTGTAATCATACCCCCAGAATTCCCAGCAAACGCCACATAACCCCCTTGAATATTTCTTATATTTGTTAAGAGGTCGAGATTTCCAGTAATATGACGAGAACATCCACTGTCCATGATCCAGTTTTCACCAGAAATGGTCTTGGATGTACCCTACACACAAACGAAAATGATTAGTTCAAAAAGGCAGCCCAGGCCTCAGTCTTGGGCACCTTTTGGTTTCCTTGAGAAAAGTTAAACTTAGTTGAATTCAACTGTTGTTCAGCAACTTGAGAACACGTTACGGGTTTCTTAGAGTTACGTCTTAGATATGGAGCTTGAACGATATTTGAATTCACATTTTTGCATAACGGTTCAGTTGGAATAAACTTTGGTTTAACAGAACCATGAGTTTCATTCACATGAACAACTTTTCGAGGATTCACATTTGAGAACATAATATGGGTATCATCATCTTGCGACACAGGTCGTTTCAGAATCTCTTTTATCAAATGAACTGGTTTGGAAAGGTCCTTAACAAAAGGGTGAAGATTCTGATAGCTCTTATGGCCACAATTTCTCACTACATGACCTTGTTGACCGCAAAAGGAAACAGCTTCGCATGTCCACATGATTATGTTGAGAATTAGTCGGAACATATGACATAGAAGATTGATGATGACTCACATTTTTAGTCAAGCTCTTAGCAAAATCATCAGATAACTCATATTTCCTTTTCAAATAAAAATCTAAGTTAGAACAATTTGAAAAACTTTCCAAAGTATCTGTTCCAGTTGACTTTACAAATTGAACTTTCTTAGCTTGTTTTAAAACATGCTTTGCTTTGGTCAATGGATCAGATGAAGCTGATGTTTTAGCTTGAGCATACAAATGTTCAAGTTCTCGAATCTTGGAAGTTTCATTGTGAAACACATTCTCAATAAGTTCTGGTTTAATGATACTTATTGGAATACATTTCTCAGTGAACATCGTGTATATCCCCTTTCATTTAAACACTCTACCAGTAGATGACTTGGAAACAGTTGGATTTATTGTGACACCCGGCTAAAAATTAGTCTAAGTCGCGACTAATATAATCTTGATTAGCAATAAAATTTCATCATTATGAGAAAAATCTCCTTTATTAGTGATCTAGACGTTTCAAAGTCAACAAAAAGTGCAAAAATCGCCACGTCACGAACCTGATGTGGAATAACCTAGGGTAACGAGTCAAAAAGTAAATAAATCCTTAACGAGGCTAAATGGAAAAATTAAAACACATATTAAGGTATTCGAGACAATTTCTAAACTTAATTTTAGAAGGCTCGAATCGCAAAAATTGCAATATAAGTAACCGAGTGTCGCTGGACGACCCGGTAAGGATCCAACATCAACTATTTCCAAAATTAGTTTCTTAGACTTGTATTATTTAGAATCCAATTTCGTTCAAAGTCTGAAAAAAAATTATTAGAAACGGAATTCGTTTGATCAGCTAAAATTCGTTAGACGTTAAAACAGAAACTTAAGATTATTGTTTAAAAACCCACATATTTCCCATCTCCATGACACCTCACCCCTCCACCTCTCTTTCTCCCAATCACAAACCACCACCTCACATCCCCAATGATTACTCCTAATCATGAGGTTGATGTGTTGGATCAATCATCATCACACACTTGTTTAACAACTCACCACACAATCTCATTCTTTCTCTCTCTCTATATATATATACACACACACACACATTCAAATTTCAAATCACAAACACACACTCATAATCAAGTAAGATCGAGATAAAAGAAGATCAATTAAGCTAGGATGAGATTAGGAGGGAAAAATCATCACATACATATCCACTACACATTCAATCTCATCTACAAATAATCAAGAACAAGTATTAAATTAAGGTTGATTACTAGATTAAGATGCATAAGATTAGTTGTTCTCGAGTTTGATTGAAGCTTGAAAGTTTGAAAATATGGATGGTGATGTATGTATGTATGTGTGGACCGTATATATATATATGTATATGTAAGGGGGAAGATCAAACCCATTTACACATACATATGTTCATCTTAAGAATCATATATTGATTTGCTAAGTTTGATTATAAGTGTTATTGAATCTCTTGATTGTTTGTTTAAACTTGATATTAGGATTTGATATTAGAATAGATTTGGATTGATTATTGTTCTTTAACTTGTTAGTATGGACTTAGATTGTTAAAGATTGTTGATAGAAATAAACAAAATAAGAATATGTTCATAATTGTGAAATTGGAGATTTTTGGGTTTTGGATTTATTATGGATTTTGGATGGATTAATGAATCAAAAGTAATATGGAATAACTTAATTGAAAGTAAGAGAAGTTATATGCAAAAATTAATAGTTGGAACTTGAAGGTTAACAAAGATTGTAAAAAATACTAAATAAGGAAACTTTAATTTAAGAAAAGTTGAAATTTGGATTTTGATGTGTTTACTTGTGATGAATGTTATCAATATGTGGTTAATAAAAAAACTTTGAACTAAGATAGGGTGCATGATTAGAAGCATTGATTAGTTAACACCTTGGTTAAAATGGACAACAACTTACTAAATAAGGAAACTTTGTTGAATAATAAATTGAAAGAACAAAATTAGATAGGACACTTAGAATGCATTAAAATTGGATACCCCATAGCTTAGGCTATGGGATATACTCTAACCCTTACATAGGTTAAAGTGACATGACACTTTAAAGATGGATTAAACCACTCCCCACTTGTGTTAAGTGTGTTAAAAAGGCCCATGGATTATGTTTTTAACGGGTTGAAAGGAACAATATGTATTAATTACAAACTGATTTGTTATATTAATTATGTGTTAAACGGGTTAAACCATTTCCTTTGGATGACATAAAGTGAAAGAGAAAAAAATGATGATGTGGAGCTTATGTGGAATTAAGATAGGTTAGAGTATACCTCATGGCCTTAGAATTGT
Organism: Bidens hawaiensis; assembly: GCF_021521415.1. Taxonomy (NCBI): domain Eukaryota; kingdom Viridiplantae; phylum Streptophyta; class Magnoliopsida; order Asterales; family Asteraceae; genus Bidens; species Bidens hawaiensis. The sequence continues at coordinate 25,492 of NW_027502995.1, forward strand.
ACTTAATCAAAGTTAAAAGATTGAATTAGATAGAATTATCAAAAATAAAAGTTACTATAATAGGAAACTTTATTAGTTAAACACTTAGGAAATTCATGATTTGATTGGTTAACGAACTACTTGAATTTATACATAAATGATATGATGATTTGAACCTGGACATTTAGGTATTAATATGATATTTGTTCATATAAAAATAACAAACTTAACTAGTAACATTGTTAAGGTAATCTAAAATACGAACTAGGAACCGAAAAACTCGATTAAAGTATCTTATGAACATACATGGTCAGAAATGCTATTTATTGTGAATTATATGTTATTATATGTGTGTTAAGTTCATAAGATGATTAGTGTAGACTTGTGTAATTTATTTGACTCGTCGGTAACTTAAACGGTCAAAAAATCGACTTTTTAAGCAAAACCGGCACAACTACTAGGGACTGTTTTAGAACAGACCCTAAAGTGTTAAAATAACCATGTAAAACATAAGTTAATACATGAGAAAGGGACAAGATGATAAAACTTAGTCCTACACGGTTCATGTCGTGCAAACCGACACGAAAACGTTAAAAAGCTGCTATTTTATGAAAATATTAACAAAAATGAAAATAATATATTTTCACAATTTAACTTGTAAAACTTGACTAATATTTATGTAACAAGTATTATTCATAATTACATTTTAAACGACAAACCAAATTAACGCATGTTAAGCACAAAACCGACGAAACCGTCAAGTTTTATGAAAAATAAAAGATTAATATTTTCTTGAAAAATTCCAGCAACTGAACCTTAAGTTATTTTCTTATATTTTAGTTGTTTATTAATTAATTAATAGCTAAATGGAAAACCGAACTATGTGTACTCGCTTATGTGTTTATGTGTTTATGCGATTATGTGAATACTAGAATAAGACTTATAAAATAAAAAGGAGTTTTGTATAAAAACTAAAATCAAGTTTTTATTAACAAAACATGTTCTAATATAGGACACGGGATTTTCGGAAAGGCTACAAGACAGTGAGTTTCTCTATCGAACCCCCCTCGATTTTTAACTGAAAATGTTTTCAAAATGATATTTAATTGTGTTTTGGGGAAAAGCATATTCTTTATTACATTTTGATTTCGTTATTGTTTTATAAAGGCATTTTATTTTACAAATTGGTGTATAATGCGGGATGAGTCTAGTTGGGATAAGTAACAGTTAACCCTAGAAAGGGGCACAGAAATATTAGTAGATCTATTGGGGTGGCGCCCCCCACTTCCATTCGCGTTGGGTTAAAAGTGGAAATATTTTGAGTATTGTATGTATTGGGTTATTAACTATGATAGTCATACGTAATATTGTATTCTTTGCTCGTCTACAACAACTCAATTTGTTTAAAAAAATAAGATGCCTATTATTTTGTGATGTAATGACGGTAGATCATTACACATGGATTTGTGATATAATGGCGGTAGACCATTATACGCGGAATATTTTGATATAATTCGGGGTGTGGTGATGATTACACACGAATTGATATCAGATTTGATTGTTAAATGGATTGTGTTTTTGACTCATATATATATATATATATATATATATATATATATATATATATATATATGGACTATTTTGATATAAAGGGAAACTCACCAACACATCGTGTTGATCGATATTTTAATATGCTTTTCAGGTAATTAAATGAAATATTCAAGCTTCGCAAAGAGTGCGGGAAAATAGTGGCGTGTGTTTGAATGAAAAATGTTGACTTTATGTTGAACTTGTAATTTGAATAAAAATCGTGTAATATGACACGTGTAATAACTCTGATGGTCAAATAAAGTTCAACTTTCGTCTGAAATCAATTGTTAATTGTGATTGGCTGAGACGGCGTCTGTCACCACCCGAAAGACTTGGTCAAAGTCTTCCGCTGTTTAATTTAAGATTTTCGGGGTGTGACATTTATGAAACGCAACAAATATGCATCATAAATTTTGGGTTTTTCTGGTTAACAACCCTCACTGGTTTGACTTTCACATGATTATCTTGTTTCACCTGAGTTGTGTGCGAACCATACATAGCCTCCTCAAATTCATGAGGTTCACAAAGTATGTGATTAGAACTTGGAATGTTCTTGTTCTTGTGTATGATTTCAGGTTCGAACACATCCTCGATGATAACTTTGTCAACATTTTCAACAAAGACTTTGTTGCTTTGAACATAAGGTATTTTTAACTGGTTTTACTTTTTCAGAAATTACTGATTCTTTAACAATCACATCCTCTTCTCGTCTTGCAAAAGGATTAGGTTTGTAATCATTTTGAAACGGTGTTGGAATTTCAACAAAACATATTCCTTTCTTTGAATCTTTTTGCTTACCAGATACTTCAATTATTTCATTTAGCAAGAAAGAAGAATTTCTGAATTTGCCCAATTTGTTCTTTAAATCAAGAACCTCATTTTCAAGCTCGGTTATCTTTGATCTATGTTTCAAGATTTATTGAATTTTTTGACCACTGATGGTCATTTTCACCGATAACTCAGCCTTAAGATCATGATTACTTATAGTTAAAGCCTCAATTTTCTCTCTTGAATTCATTTGAGAGGTCAAGGATTGCCTATAAGTATCTTTTAACGAAACAATATCTTTTAGAAAATTATCATTCTGAAGTTTTAAGGCATCTATCTTAGGCTTATTGATCGCACAATTAGCACATGATAACTTAGAAGTAGAAGTACTAACCTCATTTTGCTTAGCCATGTAAGCAGACGTGGTTGAATCACTGATTTTTACCATACAAGCGAAAGTAGTTGGAAGTTTTTCACTTGAATCATCAGATTCAGACTCGGTATCAGCATCAGAAGATAGTTCACGTCCACTCACGTCTTGAAAGTACTCAGGAAATCCAAACATTGCAGATTTGCTTGATTGTTACCACATAGTAGCATTTGTGACCAGTCATTTCCATCTACGTTGGATAACATTGCTTCAGATCCAGAAGACGATGGTTTACCTCGAGAATACTTTCTTGCATCATTTCCACTTTTACCCGATGAGTTTTGATCTTTTTTTCTAGGGACCGGTATACTTCTTTTTAGGCTTATCACATTCTTTGGCAAAATGCCTAAATTTTTGACAATTGTAGCACTTCACCTTTAATTTATCAAACCCCAATTTCTTGTTCAATGACGGAAGATCTTTACCCGTTCTTTGAATAAACTTTTTAACTTTCCTGACTGTCATAGCCATGTTCCACTTTAAGTCCATCAGTTCAGGATCATTCTGATCATAATCTTCATCTGTCAGACCGCTTGTTGCAATCTTTCTACTAACCAGATTCTCATATGAAGTCATGAAGGCAGATAAAAACGCAAAGTTTTGTTCGGCCTCCCTCATGTTTACATTTGTTTGAGACGAGAATTGATTTGTAGGTGATGAAGAACAAGATCCTCCAGATGAACCAGAATAACCAGAGAATCCAGAATTTCCAGTTGTGTAGAAACAGGTTTGTGGATCACTATACATGGTTGTTGCATTCTCACTTGCATTTTGTGTAAGAAATGCAGTGATAGGTGAAATGGTTGAACTTAATGGCATACTTCCACCATAAAATGCAGGATCTTGACTATCTTTTGAATACTTTTGACATTTAAGATCGTATTCTCGTGCTACGATCTTTTGCATAAATTTCGATGCCGTCAAATCTTCATTGTTGAAATAATTATTCTCTTTCAGAACCATCAAGAAAGTAGAGTAGGAACTCGGTAGTGCACTTTTAATGGTATCAATTTTATCAATCTCAGAAGTTTCTAATCTCATCTTATCCATCTCAGCTATCAAACGATTAAACCTTGTTGTCATCTCTTCAACAGTCTCACCCTTAAGCAGGTTAAAGTTTCTGAATTGAAACTTGAGCATAACCTTTTTTGCTTTCAGCGGTGTTTCCCATACTTCTCATACAGATATGTTGAAATAAAGAGGCACAAATCTTTATACTCCCAACTTGGTGAAAGATGTTTTCAGGTAAAGCCATAGTAAGAGTAGAATATGCCTTAGTCTCAATTTCCAAAGCTTTCTTCTCTTCAACCTAGTATTGTGAGATAGCTTTAGGTGTAAAACCAATAGTCTCATCCCCAATCATTGGAACGGTTCAAACCTCATCCAAACAGTATGAACAATCGGGATGAACTGGCCCTAGATGAGCACGGAAGCGGGGTTCCCATTTAGCAAAATCGCTAAATTTCATTAAACGTGGACATTTTGAATGTGAACCGATGTCGGTGTCCAGTTGTAACATTTTTTGCATCAACATGTTTTGGGAAGCTAATACATGCTAGCCATTTTTGACAAATTTCAAACTTTGAGGATTAAAATTGAAAATTAATTAACGAACTGTGAACAGTGTTAACGAACTGTAAACAGAAAAAACAACAAATCACACCTTAACGAAGTTAAGATTGATCAGGTAACGAATCAGAAATGGTTTTAACGAATCTGGTCTGGTCAACAAAATTAATTTGATGAAATAAGTCAAACGAATCAGATGGTCAACTAACGAATTAGATAAACGAATCACTAAGAGAAGGCTTATCGAATTTGATGATGAATCAGCTACAGTTGATAACGAATCAACTTATAGCGAATCAGGTTGTTACAACGGTTTGTAACAAACTTCTGACAACAAATGCCATGTGGCAAAAGTTGTTATAAAACAGTTTCCGAGGTAGGAAACGTGTCACACGAATCAGTTGACAGGAATCATAATATATAACGAATTGGTTAACGAATCAACCTAAGAGATTAACGAATTAGACTTGATTGTTAACGAGTTGATTTGAAACTTCAAATCTTCAAACGAAGATTTCCAGATTTCTGGAAATTGAAGAATACAAACCCAGAAATCAAACTTGTAATACTCACTCAATATTCAACCAAATCGCACAAGTAGACTATCAAATTACTCGTAAACAACACACGAATCCATTCGTATTAATCCCATAACACAATTCACCGTAATCCGTATCCAATTTAACCAAAAACTATCCCCTGTTATCGGCTAAATTCAGATCTAACCAAAATCAATCCAAACACGATCCAAAATCCAATTCCAATCATTCACAACTCACTAATACCTTAACCCATTCAAATCTAATCCCAATCATTCATAATTCATCCGATTATCCTCAATTTGATCCAAAATATGATAACATCAATTAACAGTCAAATTAAGCGTAAAGGAGCACCGATATCTCTGATACTAATTGAGAGAACGTCATAGAGACCAAGATCTAGCCGCTAATACGATACATCAACATGAATTCGATACTTTAAATATATACTTTATTGATAAATATGGATGAATACATTAGAGAGAATAATAAGTTATGGAGAGGATAACTTAGATCTATGTACAAGTTCTCTACTAAATCATGAGCATGAGCTACCTATTTATAGCCCATTTTACAATATACATTAAATACACACACTAGACAACTTATAAGTTATTCGATTGCTTCGGACACCGAATTTGTGCACTAACAGACTCCCCTTTTTAGTAGCTATCGAATACTTTATCCTTGAATACTTTAACTGCAAATCATCAGTCACAAACCGTGCACTAACACAATTAAATTGCTTATTTGTATAACTAACTTTTAATAAAATCACTTAAATAAGAGATTTATTTATTAACATAAAACTTAACGGAAACCGTTGCGTGTGACTTATTGGTTGCAGAACGAATACATAAGCAATATTATTTTACTTATTAAGCTAATGGAGGTCTCAAAATAATAGTAAATCGCTGAACATGTTACCCTTGTCTTATAAACCATGTTTTAAACTTTTAAGCGAAGATAATTAACTTCTTTCAATGAAGTTTTTTATTTTTATTTAATTATTTTTTTACATAATATTTTTAATACACGAGTTCATATCTTTAAATTACCAATAGAGATACTAGTTTTGTTAGTTTTGTGATATTGAATATTGAACTAGGAAAAATGATTTAAACCATAAAACCGATTGCATGATTGTAGGAATTTCAAAAATTCAGATGTAAAGAAAATATATAAATGTTTTTTTATCCTGGAATTAAGATATACCATGTGTTATTATGTAAATGGTTCTATAATTTTATGATTCGATTTTTTTTAATTGGGAATTAAGTTCAAAACTATTTTGTTAAAACTTTAATATTACACAAACGCGGTTTGCAGAATCAAAGGAAGTGTGATATTCACTTACCGGAGCGAGGTTTGGTAATAACTCAGTGGCGGTAGTCACGGAATTAACGATAAGATACATCTACCGGTAGGAATACGTGTTTAAAACAACAAAGATTGATAAGGAAAACACATCTACTTAAATCTTAAAATCCTAACATACCTAAGTCCTAATCTACCCATTCCTCACATGCCTAATTTCTATGTTTAAGTTTTCTACATGAAAGAGCCTTTGTTCTGATACCATAGTTGTAACACCCTGGCCCGGATGGGCTGACGTGTCACAATAAACTTGGTTTCTGAACAAAAGACATAATTTTATAAATTTACCTGTCAAAGGTATAATACATATACAAGACAAACTTAAGGTTAATTTACACACTGGCATGGTTGAAAAGATATTTTACTAGGACCCTGATGTTTTATTCTTCGCTCTTAATCCCACCCAAAGTAACTTGTGGACCTGTATACAAAAATTAAATAACGGAATGAGCCGAATGCCTAGTACGGAATAATAGCCTCAAACAATTAATGATTTAATAAAATGTAATTTATATTGAACTTACGGTTGAAGATACGATGCAAAATAACCTTATAAAAAAATAAATCGTTTCATACGGATGTACACATGAGTGAACATAAAACGTGACAATATACTGGTAGCTACTCTTGCATATTTATCACACGAGATAGCGAGTTAGCCTACCCATTATCCATCTCCTTAAAATTTATCCTAGCATCGATCCATACGCCTCCTAATAGTCATATGTACCACACTTGTACTTAAGAGACGCCTTGAACTGATCTCACCGTCACGGTTGGTGCACATGTTGTCGATGCCGCAACAACATACTCGTGGGACACTTCACGGGAAGAAACACTCAGGGTATAGGAATACAAATAATCTTATTCACAAAACTCATAGTAATTATAAAAACGTAACATATATCGGAACATTGTGAGGTCGCGCGGTGATTCTTAGGTGGTGGGATTAGCTACGGAGTGGAGATAGGGAACTCATAGTAATTATAAAAACGTAACATATACCGGAATTTAGTATCGAAAGGTGTAAACTTACGTCGAAGTGTGTGTGAGGGTGTGTATATTCAAGGTTTCAATGCATATATTTATAGTCAATTTACTTAGTAGTGAAGATATGAACACATAGATGATATGTCTAAATAGTAGCCACAAGTGTATAAAAATTTTGAGTTGACATAACCTTTACTATAAAATCCTAATTTCAGATAGAAATCTTATCTTTATGTTTGCATATTTCTTTTCCCAACTTTCAATTTATCATAATATATCATTCTTGTATGTATTTTCATGTTAAATTTGACAAACTTGTATTTCTATTATTATTATTGTTATGATTATTATTTTAATATTATTATTATTATTATTATCATCATTTTGTTTTGTAAACCAATTAATTTGTTTTAACTATATTATTTTTTAAAATTTTTTTTATAACAACTCTTATCCTCTTAAAAGAAAATTTCGTCCTCGAAATTTGTGGTTTAGACATATGATCATAGAAGCGAAGCATTGAAAACAAAAGTTTTATAACATATATCTTGAAAATAAGGGGTACAATTACCTGGACTAAAATATATATTGCTTGTATAAACTAGGATAAATAGAGCGAATCGACTCTTCTGTTTCCCATGTAGGTTCATGTTGAGAGTTATTTTTCCAAATACCTAACAAATGGAATTACTTTTTTTTCTTTCTTTTTTTATGCATCATCCTTTCTTGTAAGTCTAAGAGATGGCTTATGGTTCTTCTTCATATGAAAAGTCTTCATGAATTGTAAGTGACTGATAACAAATAATGTGAAGCAGATGATAATTGTATCCTCTTAACCAGGACACATGAAAAACATCATGAACATGCGCGAGTTGTGGCGGTAACGCTAGTTGCTACGAAACATCTCTTTTTCTATCGAGAAATTTAAATGGACCAATGAAGCAAGGACTAGGTTTTCCTTTAGTTCCAAAATATGTGAATAAGTGATATTAAAAAAACCATTGTTGCCAACTTTGAATTCGAGTGTTCGTCTATGTTGATTTTTTTCTACTTTAAGCCTCTTTCAGATCAGAACTAATTTACACATAAGATTCACAAAAACGCACATACGTGATATGTAATTTACAGGTATGTTCTAGACCATTATTGTCAATTATTATAAAATCATGCTATAATGATCGTTGCACAATACCTTAACGAACTAACGAATCAGAAAATCAAGACAGATACATATATGCATAATAGGAACCCTAAAAGCACACTTTTTTAAATGCAATTCACAATTGTTATTCGGACCATAATTGTCAATTACCTTACAATTGCGTACAAACGGTTTTCCAATAATGCATCTATTAACCTATCTATCTAGACATACGAAGGGTTGGCAGGGAATTCTATTTCACATCTTATTAGTTGTCTTGAATATTTCACTCGAAAACATAACCAGATAATTACTGACAACAGGAAGGATATTAATATTTATACCTCCTATTGAGATATTGTTAGCTAAATCTAAGAATCTAGCATGACTTTGCAAGATTACTTGTGAGTTTTAGTCATAAACTTAATCCTAAAAGATTAGTAAGGTTAGGTTACCTAATAGGCCAAATCAGGCTTTTGGTGATGATGTGTCAAATGTAATATGATAGTGAGTCGAGTAAATCCAACCCGAGGATGACGTTAAAGGCGCTTGTATGCTTTGGAAAATGGGTATCTTATATTTCCAAAAATGTACTTCGTGAGACATAAATCTTATTTTCAAACTATTTTCTATGAGCTAAGTATCAAATTAACTTCATTTATTTATATAAGAAAGTAGTCATGTTGGTATGTATAATAATATTGTGAAACCTTACTATACAAAAAGTGGTAAATCAAATTCTTTTAAATTCTTAGAAACGAATAAATACTTCATTTTCCAGGTATACCGACATATATCTTACGTGATACTTACTCTCTCCAATTTCATAAAATCTGGATTTAGTGTAAATAAAACAAATGCTTCGTTTTTTTTCATAATATACCCATATGCATCTTATATCATAATTTCTCGTCTTTTCATAAAATCTAAACTCCTTATATATATATATATATATATATATATGTATATATATATATATATGTATATATATATATATGTATATATATATGTATATGTATATATATGTATATGTATATATATATGTATATGTATATATATATGTATATGTATATATATATATGTATATGTATATATATATATATGTATATAATATACTTTTAGATTTAACGCACTTCTTTAAAGGTTTTGAATATAACATTTCACCAAACGTTTAGTTAGTGGAAACGTATTTAAATTTTTCTCTTATGGAAGCAATTAGATGACTAATTATTTTTATTTTATTTTATTTATTGTTATTATTATTATTATTTACTCTTATCGATCATACCCTAAACCCTGCCCGAGCCATGTTAGTGTGAAAGACAACCCTGCTTTCAGTGGTGTAGCTTATAATTTAATTATCGTAGTTCATATTCATTTTATTTATAAAATCATAGTTAAATATAGAGAGACACAATTAAATTGACATTTTAAAAAGTATAAATAAAATAACAATATTTTCGATTCTTGTAAATGAATGTTTAAAGTTTAAAAGTTAAAAGAATAAAGAGTTAAGGAAACTTTGTAAAGTGAATCATAAATAAAAATAAATAAATAAATAAAAAGAGATTTATTAACGAGGGAGTTTCCAAAAATATAGAGGGGATCAACAAATTCAGCAATAGTTTTACTAAGTTTAGCAGCGGTACATGTTTGAGATGTTCAACATGGGGTTCATAATTGACTAGAAGCACTATACATTATCCTGAAAATTCATATTGTAATATCAAGGTTCAAGGTTTAACTAAGTTTAAAAAAAATTCAAAAGTCATATTTAAAATAATACAAAATTATTTACATCATTTTATTGGGTGCTCTCCATAACTAGTTTTATTAAACGGGCATTTAACAACTCATGAAATCTTTTAAAATGTATATGCACATGTACATATAAACCTTAAACTAGTTAATACTTTCATTATTATGAATTAGTAATGTTATCAATATCATTATTTAAAACGGTAATAATATAAGAATCATAAATACTTTAGTCAATTATGAAGGTGAACGATGATTAAACTTGTTTTAGTTTGCTGAAGCATGCAAACATTTCGGTACATGGTGTAAAACGGGCAAGGTGTACTATAGAAATTATGATATGGCGTGCGTTAAAATTGTATTTATATACGGAAATTTAAAATAACATCAAAACAATATTTGTAATGCTATGTCAAAATAGTATTGGATACCAAGGGTAGTAAAATAATATAGTTAAAGTTGTGAGTAAAGATACGGTAGAAACAGAGTTTCTCATAACAACAGTAAGAACATATCTCGGGTTCGTTCGGATAATGTGCGGATGAGATTTATGACACATCACCAAACTACCTTGATTAAAATTTTTAAGGAGAATCAAGGGTATAATTTGAATTCATAACATTTTTCGAATTAATCACATCCCTTGAAATAGCATATGATGGTATTCTAAAATTTAAGGATAAATATATTTTTAAAACCATTATAGATAGCCAACAAAAGAAATCATAGATAAAAATCTTGAATTGCTTCATATAATCAAATTATTGATATGTTGTTAACTCAAATAGCGCTTTTTTTCCTCAGTTTCTGTAATACACTTATGTTAAAATAAATGATAGTCCAACGACTACGGTAAAATTATTATTTGAATACTATCAAAGAAAAATAGTTATGACATATAATGGTGTAAATGGTTAAAAAAATAAGTTAAAAGCAGTTACCGCTTTAGGTACTAAAATGGTTAGGGTATTATAGTATAATAGTTACGTAAAAGATGGTAACATAGTTGTGGTTTATGGTTTTATGCAGAACGTCAAAATAAGTACATGTTAAGGCGTATTATAACGATAATCAAAGCATTATCAAACTTGACATTTTTATGGGTATGTGATTTAATGAAAACAATTAAATTGTTTATTTATATAACTAACGTTTAATAAAATCACTTAAATAAGAGATTTATTTATTAACATAAAACTTAACGGAAAACGTTGTGTGTGACTTATTGGTTGCAGAACGAATACATAAGCAATGTTATTTTACTTATTAAGCTGATGGAGGTATTAAAATAATAGTAAATCGCTAAACATGTTACCCATGTCTTATAAACCATGTTTTAAACTTTTAAGCGAAGATAATTAACTTCTTTCGATGAAGTTTTTTATTTATTTTTTTTACACAATATTTTTAATACACAAGTTCATATCTTTAAATTACTAATAGAGATACTAGTTTTGTTAGTTTTGTGATATTGAATGTTGAACTAGGAAAAATGATTTAAACCGTAAAACCGATTGCATGATTGTAGGAATTTCAAAAATTCAGATGTAAAGAAAATATATAAATGTTTTTTATTCTGGATTTAAGATATACCATGTGTTATTATGTAAATGGTTCTATACTTTTATGATTTGATTTTTATTTAATTGGGAATTAAGTTCAAAACTATTTTGTTAAAACTTTAATATTACACAAAGGGGGTTTGCAGAATCAAAGGAAGTGTGATATTCACTTACCGGGGCGAGGTTTGGTAATAACTCAGTGGCGGTAGTCATGGAATTAACGTTAAGATACATCTACTGGTAGGAATACGTGTTTAAAACAAAAAAGATTGATAAAGAAAACACATCTACCTAAATCTTAAAATCATGACATACCTAAGTCCTAATCTACTCATTCCTCACATGCCTAATTTCTATGCTTAAGTTTTCTACAAGAAAGAGCCTTGAGCCTTTGCTCTAATACCATAGATGTAACACCCTGGCCCGGATGGGCTGACGTGTCACAATAAACTTGGTTTCTGAACAAAAGACATAATTTTATAAATTTACTTGTCAAAGGTATAATACATATACAAGACAAACTTAAGGTTAATTTACACACCGGCATGGTTGAAAAGATATTTTACTAGGACCTTGATGTTTTATTCTTCGCTCTTAATCCCACCCAAAGTAACTTGTGGACATGTATACCAAAATTAAATAACGGAATGAGCCGAATGCCTAGTACGGAATAATAGCCTCAAACAATTAATGATTTAATAAAACATAATTTAGATTGAACTTACGGTTGATGATACGATGCAAAATAACCTTATAAAAAAAATAAATCGTTTCATACGGATGTACCCATGAGTGAACATAAAACGTGACAATATACTTGTAGCTACTCCTGCATATTTATCACACGAGATGGCGAGTTAGCATACCTATTATCCATCTCCTTAAATTTATCCGAGGATCGATTCATACGCATCCTAATAGTCATATGTACCACACTTGTACTTAAGAGACGTCGTGAACTGATCTCACCGTCACGGTTGGTGCACATGTTGTCGATGCCGCAACAACATGCTCGTGGGACACTCCACGAGAAGCGAAATTCAGGGTATCGGAATACAAATAATCTTATTCACATAACTCATAGTAATTATAAAAACGTAACATATATCGCAACATGCGATAATGAGTACAATTAAAATAATCTATCGCATGCCGTCAAGCTAAATTCAATATCATAGTCAGAATATGAATTCAACGGTAAGTCAACTGAACCGATGATTTAATGACACGAGGAGTTTCCCAAGTATATGAAATTAATGGGTTTAGAACAAATGAATATGAAAGCAATAAGAAGTGGGGTAAGGATCCGTACCTTTAATGTTCCAAAGTGATACCAATTTATTAAAAGTGCTCGCAAATATCTACATACGAGTTATATTTTCTTAGAACCACATTTAGATAAAGCGTGTATCGAAATGAATATATGAAATTTCAATTTTAAACATTTCCTACGTTATGTATAAAACTTATATATATATTCAGCTTTTAATATTTTTAGATATTAACGTTATGTTGTTCTATTTATAATATGACAATTCAATGTTATATTTGTATAACAAATATTTTAGATATGTAGTTTATGACACCAGAATATAAAGATCACATGGGTTTCATTTGTTCATGAAAACATTATTAGTGAATGATAAAATATTGATTACACCATCTATGACAAACTAAGTATTAAAAGTTATTTATAAACAAAGATGGCAAAATTTAATTCATGTTATATATACTCGTGCATAAAATTTACATATTATTATTTATTAAAAGTGAACAACATATAAGTTTACGAAATTTTACTATTTACTTTTCTAACTATTATTATTTTCTTTCCTCTAATTGTTATTTTATAAAAACATGGTTCATAACTTATGAAAATAAACTAATATTAAAAAAGTATGCATTTTTTTATAAGTTTAATAACCATATATAGTGATAGATGATTTACTAATTAAGGTGGTTTATAATAGCTTAAATGATTATATATGAGGGTACTAGAGATAATGAGTTATAACCTTACTATAACTTCATCTTCTTCTTACACTTTGCCGGAAAATGAGCAGATGGCCGGAAAACAGTTTTGAGTTCTACGAGAGGTGGCTATGTGACCGAAAGTTACTAACAAGGTGAAGGTAGTTATCAAAGTGGTGTTACCTTACGTTTAAGTTTAACAGCGGTAGTGATAAAAAAATGTTTTACGGTTAGCGCCGGTTCCATTGCGATGTCGCGCGGTGATTCGAAGGTGGTGGGGATTAGCTACGGAGTGGAGATAGGGAACACATGTATTGTTTTACTTCTTGCGTTTATACCGGTTCGCCGGAAACTTGCCTTGATCTCTATATGATGCTTTCGAATATTTAAACTTCACAAGTATGTCACACACCATGGAGATAAGTACTACATTTACTTAGTTGTTATGTGTTATGTGGTTGAGTTCGTTTTGGTTCGTCGGAAGCGTGAACAGTTACCGGAATTTAGTATCGAAAGGTGTAAACTTACGTCGAAGTGTGTGTGAGGGTGTGTATATTCAAGGTTTCAATGCATATATTTATAGTCAATTTACTTAGTAGTGAAGATATGAACACATAGATGATAAGTCTAAATAGTAGCCACACGTGTATAAAAATTTTGAGTTGATATAACCTTTACTATAAAATCCTAATTTCAGATAGAAATCTTATCTCTATGTTTGCATATTTCTTTTACCAACTTTCTATTTATCATAATATATCATTCTTGTATTTAATTGCATGTTAAATTTGACAAACTTGTATTTCTATTATTATTATTATTATTATTATAATTGTTATGATTATTATTTTAATATTATTATTATTATCATTTTGTTTTGTAAACCACTTAATTTGTTTTAATTTTATTATTTTTTTAAAAAAATTTTATTACATGCAACATCAGAAGTTATGCCTCGCAATTGATTTGGAGGAGCATCGTTCCTACGGGTTAGTATGTGTTTAGGTGTTGCGCCTTAAGTCATATTTAATTCTAAAAGCACTCGGATGTTAATGGAAGTGTTGAATAATCGAACGCCTTTTGTCTTTTAATTTAATCTATAAATTTGAATTTAGGGATTCTAGAATCTAAAAGTTGGATGTAGTAGTAAACTTTGTTAGGATTTGTGAAGGCTTTGAGCTAGTTTTGGGCTTGGGCTCAAATTGGTGACAAGAAGAACAAGGACTTGGCCCGTTATTGCTTCTTGTTGATTAAGCCTTTAACCGTAGTTTATATCTTATAAATAACCTTGATATGTAATTGTAATCTTTGCACCTAATCAATGAAATAACCTAGTTGCAGCCCGTGGATGTAGGTCCCCCGCTGGGACCGAACCGTCGTGTTTATCGTTATTATTTTCTGTTTTACTGCGTGTTTAATCGTGTGTGCTTGTTCGTGTGTTGTTCCGCTGCGCCGCTTTGTTCCTAACAAGTGGTATCAGAGCTTTGGCTCGTTGAACACACGGTGTTGCACTGTAAAGAAAATTCGCAGTGGTTTTTATCTGTTTGAAGATCAAGAGGCGAATAAGGGTTTCGGTTTTAGCTTCTGAAAGCAGGGGAATCCTTGGAGTTCACCTATTTATGTTCAAAGACTGAATTGCGATTAGGTTGGGTTAGTGTCGGCGATCATGACCGACATCCATAGCCGGTAACGGCTTGCAAATCGCTGAATTCTGTTAGACAGGAAAAACTTGATGTTCACCGGAAAATCGAGACAGGGGGTGACGGTTTGTCTTGCAAGGGTCGGGTTCGATTCGCTGGGCTTAAGTTGATGGAATAAAGAAATCGATCATCGGCATTTGCAGCCAGGTGTGAGATCGAAGTCAATGGTCGGGCTTAGTTGGCAACACGATGGCGAGCGAGATTTTGGTGCGTGTTCAAGGTTGGTTGGCGTTCTAATTTATTTTTCTTTTTTGTGTTCGGTTCATGTTTCTGGGGGTTTGCATTTGTATTCAAGGAACCAAGGCAAAAAGGTCTTTTTTGTTCTGTTGTTCACGTGAAGGAGATAATTCTCCTTGTTGACTTGAGCCTATCGTTTGGGTTGTGAATGAATGTTTTGGGCCTGGGTATTTTTTGCTACAATTTCCTTTTAGCTAGATGATGGGCCATTGACCTGTTGAGCCAAGTTGCGAGGTTAGTGGGTTGGTCTTGGTCACTACTTGTTATCATCATGGGCTATGTTTTGGATTTTAGAATTATTTCAAGTTCGGGTTTTGACGTTATTATCAACCATAATTATTTTAATCGGGTTTTGCGAAGACCGTTTGGGTTCGGGTTTAGATTTGTTTGCAAGAGATTAGTCTGAGGTAACTGTCTGCAGTTTATTTATAGTTACTAAATTTTATCGATTATAGCAGGAGCAAATCAGTTTATTTGACAGTGTTCGGTAGAACAACCGTCAAGTTTAGGCCCGTGCCCTTGTTGTGTCTGTTCACCTGCTTTTCGATTATTATCGTTTGTTATTGTTATGACTAAAGACGAGGTGGTTATGATAGGTAAGAAGAATCCCTAAACAATCCAAATCTCGTAAAAGCATATTGACCCACAGAAATAATCATCAGTGAAGAAAAAATCATTAAAATACCGAATGGATTTAATAAGGAAACCTAGAAGCAATAGCAATTGAAGATCTGCAACGATATACGTAAA